>NW_020449407.1:591822-646361 GCF_003343035.1 Apteryx rowi
GGGGGGGGCGTGGGCGGGGCCGCTGTTGGTGTGGACGGCGGCCTCCCGCGGCGCTTCACGCCGAGTCGACGCTAAATTCCCCCAAAACGCGGCCGGTGGCAGCCTGTGGCCGCCTGTGGCCCCGCGCTGTGCTCGGTAGCCGCTCTGCCAGCTCGTGCTGCGCGAGCGCCAGCCGTCCCGAAGCGCGGACGTGGCGGCGGCGCCTGCCCGCCATCGGGCCTGCGGGACAAGCGACCCTATAAACCTACCTCTCCCAGGGCGCCGAATAAAAACATTAAAAATCCGGTTGGTACGGTGTGGTTGAAGGTATATGGTAATAAATTACGGTACGGGAAAAGTCTGGAATTTTTTTGGTGCGCTGCAAAGCAATGTCTTGCAAACACGCATGGTGGAAGCTCGGCCCTGGTGACGTGAGGGGAGGTTTTGCCGTTAGCTTCCACAGAACCAGGGTCTCAGCCAGGACATTTGAAATGATTAYGTCCGTTTAAATAAACTCTGCCTTAAGAACCAGCTTCAGGAAAAGAGTGACGGTCCTGACCTTTCTCCAACAGGCATTTTAAAACAGAGAGCTCCTAGCTGAGACTGTTAATGACGGTCATACCACAACTCTTACCAGAAGCTGGACCCACGACCTCTGTTACGAAAGGCAGCTACATTTTTCAAGCTGTTTTTCTAGAGAAATATAATTACATTCAAATACTTCATCTATTTTTCTGCATTTTTGTGAAACGTGAAAAGAGTATTCTTGCATGAGATTCATTTGGCTGGAAAAGAAAAATGGGTGTTTCATTCTCATGCTGGGGAATCTCCCCATGAAAGCAGAACTTTGTCACATGGGTCAGCCAAAAAGAATAAGGGCAGTTGGAAGCCTGGGCAATTACTTATTTATTTTAACAAGTGCAAAATATGGGTATAGGATATGCCACTCAGCTTTGCTGCCAGTTCTCTGGTTTTATAATTGCATGTTCCTATTTCAAAGTGTTTTCTTTCATGCTTTGCTGCATCAAATGAACATGCAAAACAATGAATATTAAAGTTGTGACTGGACAGGGTCCTGAGCAACCCGCTGCAGCTGGACCTGCTTTGTGCAGGAGATTGGACTAGAGGCCTCTGGGGGTCCCTTCCTCCCCTCCTCTGAAGGAGGACGGGAAGGCGAGGAATTGACTGGAGATACTAGATAATGAAGCCAACTTGACAACATGCTGTCAAGTGCACGATTAAATAATTTTTTCCTAATGCCTTTCTTTCAGAATAATGGAAATGTTATAATACAGTAATGTTCCAGCAGTGGCYTGTAAAAATGGAGGCATTATTTAAGTTTCTAAAAAATAAATTATAAGAAGTTGTGACTTCCTGTACATCCATTGATTTATTATTGCTTTGTATACCCATGATTTATTTTTCCAATGTGAATAATAGGACTTTTCATTGAGGTAATGGTGTTAAATAATTTAATTTATTTTTTTATCAGCTATCTTAAATTATCCATCTCTTCGATTCAAAATATTCTGCGTAGATGTGGAAGTGTTGTATGGGCTTTTAGATTCATCTGCTCATACCCTATGACAAAGTCTTAGGCATGGTGACTGAGACTTTAGAGAATTTAGCCTCTAGTGCAAGTTTAATTGCTTTAAAACAGCCTTGAAAAGCTCAGTCTCCTTGACTTATCCTTTCCAGAAACTAAACTGTATATTCTGTTCTTTCACAAATATCAAGCAAGCTTTTGTATTATTTTAGGATGATTTCTTTTACAGACTTTTCTCATCACTCAACTCTTTAGTTAAAATTCATTTAGGCATTTCTTTTTGAAAAAATCTCTTTTTGAAATACTTCTGTGGATATGAGGAGAACCTCTGAATTGCATTTAACAGACAATAAATTTGTGTGGCAGGAATTGAATTTTGCCTTTTACCTAGTATCAAATAGCTTGACTCTTCAAATCTAGTTGAGAAAATAACTTTTTTGTAAAAGTTATTAACGTTTTAAGTGTTTCAGTTAGATTACATCTATCAGAAGTAAATACTCCTCTGTGACTTTTTGTCTATGACTATTATCATTATGAAACAATCTGCCACTCTTTCTATGTCATTAGTTGTGTTCCGCTGTATGAGTAATCTCATTAAAATTAACAGGACTACTTGMAATGTCAGATGCTGCTCAAAATGAACAAGGGCAGGGGAATTTCACTTTATTGGTTCTATATGCTGGTTTATAGTTTGCTATTTTATGCTTATACAGGAACACTTACATCTAGTCATATGAAGAGAATGAAATTATTTGAGTGATACAATCCTTCACAGTAGAAATCAGGGCTGCGTAGTGCACTCCCTTTAATTGTATACATCCATGAGCGTACAGCAAATTCAGCTGTGGACAATGGACCTTAATTTACTCAATTATAACGCAAACAGATATGATCCTTTAAGGAACCAGTACTCATACATTTGCACCTGAGTGGAGGTGGAAGCAAATCRGTAGTTTATAAGGCCAGGTCATTGGAGAAAAGATACATGACCTCTGGAAATAGTAGGATAGCAGATCTTTCCGTGGTTCATGCCAAGATTACAAATTAGGGTTAATGAAATGCAAATATTATGCTCTAACAAATATTTAAAGTTGCGGTTAGCTCAGACTTGATATATCTGTTTTGCAAGTAGAATGGGATTAAACAGAAAGGTCCACTGAAACATGCATAATTTATTTGAAAATGTTTTAAGATCATGGTCAATGTGTCAAAGGAGAAGCTACAATCAATATCACTATCACTAGCTAAGAAACTCAGTAGAGCTACAGCAACTGTAATGTTTCCGACGCAAATATTTACCTAGGGCATATTCACTTAAATATTTATCCAGAAAATATTGGTTGATATTTCTTTAGTCAAGCTCTTCTAGTTTTCTCACTGAAGTCAGTCAAATCTCTGTTCTACTCTGGTTTAGACATATATAGAGAAAGTCCAGTTGTGCTCTGATAGAAGGTGTTAAAAGGATCAAGAAAGTTGTTCAGAAAAAAGTTCAAAGTATATTATTTCTCTTTTTTTATGGCTTTCTGTGTTTGTATGGATCGCAGAGACTGGCAAATATTAACTACAGGGTTCTTACCTCAAAAGATGTTGACATACGGTATTAAATTCAATAACAGTTTGTATTCATTTTTCTCTAAATGATGCAGTGGGATTGAGTGGCCCCTAGCCAATATGCAGAAGTTCATGTTAACTCAGGAGGATTTATTCAGTGGTCTGAGCTTCTGACTGAAATATCTAGGCCTTATTCAAAACTCCCAGTCTCTTGCTTAACTCATCTGGTAAAGCCTCAGGTATGCTTTCTCTTTTGCATACAAGTTCATACATGGCCAAAGTTGCTTAGCTGAGTCTTTGGAATCAAATGGATCTCAACAGGACGAGGCCCAGGCAAATGGGAGGTTAGTGTGGGAAAAAACGTCCTCATCTGCACAAAAATCATACAGACACACATTGTTCATTCACGTAAGATTGATTTCCTTGCAGTAATAAAGTAAAAATGTAGTATTTAATAAAGCAGAAAGTGAATATCTCCTTCCAGATGTGCATGGATTGTAAGACAAGGGGGATAAAGTGGAAGGCACAGTGAATTCAAATTAAACAAATTGAATCAATTTTTAGGCAAGAGATTGGCAGATGGTATCCTGGCTAGTGTATACTTTAATATGTACCTGTGTATTCATCTTTCCTTAAGCCACAGTGGGAATCACTGGTGACTATCAGCAAAGCAGCCATGTGGACAAGGAACAGATAGGTTAAGTAAAGTGGCAGTGTCACACACTGTTTAACCTGTATAATTTGGGGGACAGAGAGAAGAAAAAGTGACAGACCTTGTGGAACAGTTCATTGAGCTGCTTGCCCTTAATCATTAGCTTTCCAAAGCAACCTTATTCCAAAGGCAAAAACATATTCGGTTTAGACCGATATCTTATGAGGCAAAAAGATGATCTAATGTCATCTAAAGACTGGATGATTTCATGAGAAGCTAAGAAATCTCCTCAGCTTTCTCTGGTAGTGATTTGGTTTAAAAACCACCTGCAAAAGTCCTCCAGTATGGCATTATGTAATTGCCTAACAAAAGCTATCAGACAAGGGTACTCTGTTATTACCTTTACATACGTACATGTACCAGTAAGTTTCACCATCAATACTTGTGACATTGGTCTTGCTTTTTTGCTGGTAGCTGCCCTTATAGGACTTCTTGTGTGCTGTCAGCTGCTCATTTGAAATTAAGAGCCAAGTTGGCAGGATCATTGCCTGGAATAGTGAGGAGCTGTTCTCAAACCACAGCAGAACTGCCACTGCAGCGCACTCGCGGTTTCAGTATCCTTGTCCTGGTTCTCACTGCTGGATTTCAGCTTTATTTTCAAAGTTGCATTAAGTGTGTCAGTGATGGAGCTCTTTTGCTCTCTGCATTTGGCTATGATTGTGATGGGTCAAAATCCATGCTAAAAAACACAAAGTAACACCAAACAATGAACTTAATAATGGGATTCTAGATTTACACCAATCTGGGTTTAATCACATTACTCAAAGATTTAACATATAACCTTATCCAGAGGAATCCACTTGAGAAACTGTTCATTCTTTGCCTGTTAGTGGAAAAAAAGTAAAGCTAATTCAAACCTGCCCATTTCAGATCTTGAGGTTATTTCAAGGGAAGGCTCCCCCCTTCCTATCCATGTAAATTAATTTTATTTCTTGAAGAGCTACTGGTTCTATCAAGTTCAGAGTGAGTCTGTGGCACAGAGGAAACCCAGCAAGCCCAGGGCCTGGGGGGTGGGTTCCCACCTAGTGGCATGCTCCTGGTGGTCTGGGGCAACCGGCAGCCTTCTTCCCTTCAGGGGCCAGACGGACCCTCACTTTTCCAGTAGGGTGCAAGAGGAGACACAAAGTGCCCACAGTGAACGAGAACAGCTACCTCATAAGACTATAGGGTATAATTTGTGGTATTTCAGATCTGCCATGACTCGTGGTAAGGAGGAAATTCCTGGAACTGAAGAGACTTCTGTCCAGCAGCAAAAAAAGTGCAATCTATTTACCTCTAGCCTGAGCTATAATTAATGACTAATCAAGGCAAGCACACAATATGCTGAAAAACTTGCTGACTGAACGTGTTGGTTTCAGTCTTGTAGCACTGGGCAACAGGAAAGAATTGGAGAGCAGTTTCCACTCCCCTTTATATCCTGGGGGAACTGGAAAGTGGTGACATAGTTTCAAAGGACAGTGTTAAGGACAGTGTTATCTCAAACGTGCCCTGCCTCGTACAGACAAGGCATGAATGCGTCAGAAGGGAAAGACGCTTAGAGAAGCATTCACAAATGGATAGCAGTATCACACATCTGAGTAAATGCACAGGCAAAGAAATTAGTAAGGAAAAGCTGATTCCAAGTAATGTGATTCAGCTTCCCAGGGTGAGAAAATTGCTTGCCCACAGCAGTCCAGACACCCTCACTTTTAGAAAGTCAAGATTTAGGAGAAACTATCTAGGTGCCTCAGCAATCCTGGCAAGAAGTGGGAAGAACAAAATACATACTTGTGCCTAATGGAGAAGGTTAAAATGTGCTGGGTAGCAGTGGTAAAGAAGCACAAGCACCACTGGAGGCGCTTCACTAGGGACAATTCATAAAGCCAAGATTTACTTTAATAAAATTAGAAGAAAGAAGAACTTTGCTCAGATGCAAATAAAAACCAGAACAACATCAGTCAGGGACAATAAATGGCAACATGCTGATCACATCCCCAGCCTCAGTCTCAATTGTATCATAAACCCATTTCCTACTGCAGCGACATTCTGGTCCACATTTGTTTGAATTGCATTTGGGGCAAGGATAGAAGCAACCCAGGCAGTTCTTTTCCAGGCAGTCACACAAATCAGCGTTATTACAAAGCAGCCTGCCGTGTTTGTCATACTTCTTTGTAATTCTGCAGGAAAGAGGAAAAAAAAAAGTGATTCTCAGAGACCACTTCAACATGTTCAAAGACTAAACAGAACTAATGTGGAAAACGTCTGATCAGAAACAAGTATTTCAACACCCTTACAACATACTGAAATACCAGCATAAGATGCTAATTGCAATAGGCACTGTTATTAAAAATGTGTGCACCAAAGAAGTCAGTCAAAATTCCTTTAAATCACACTGAAAAAGCTTATTTTCCCAGCACAACTTTCACATCTAATAAGTAATCTCTCTGAAAAATATTAATGCTTTTATTCATTTCATGTATCTTCAGTTAAACAGCATAATAGCAATTTTTAAAAAGTAAACTCTGTAATAAATTAGCACATCTTACTTGGGCTTGTAAAAAAAATCTTGGTTCATCTGTGACATGCGTGCTTTCTTTCTCTGCTCTCTTGTTTCAGGATTGAAGTCAGCTACCTGAGGTCCTGGATTTTGAAAGGCTAAGCATTTTAGTTGTTTCTCTATTTGTTGCTATAAATAAAAAAGACAACAGCAAAGTTATAAAAATTACAAATAGACTGAGTATTTATTGGCTGCTAAATGCCCTCGCAGGCTTCCAAATGCCATTAAAATTAATATTCTTGACAATTTAAAACAACACAGGTAGGAAGGTGAGACAAAACCCAACCTAAATTAAGAATCACATCATTTAAAATGTTTGCTTGTCTAGCTGTTAATTGATTATACCTCTGACCAAATTTGCAGCCTAAGAGAAGAGAGAACAGCCCGGACTCAATACAGACTCTAACTCTGGTACAGTGGCATGGAGTTTGAAGGTTGTCTTGTGGCAGAAGTCAAGTATTTTTTCTTCAATTTTAGCCATAATGTACAAACAAGTACTATAGCTATACTCATCTCAGCTGGGTTAGCCCTCTGAACCCTCCTCTGTCCCTGTTCCCTCAGGTGCCCATGACCCAGCTTTGTCCAAACAATCTGGGGACAAGGAAGAGGTCTGGATGAGCAACTGGTGTGGGAAGCAAGCAGTCACAGAAATGAGGAGTGTGAGAAAAGCACAGGCAAAGGCAAGAAAGCCAAGCTGAACACCTTTAATAGTCACACAGCTGAGAAATAAGAGGAAGCTTTTTCTTGCATATTTTCTGGAATTCATATTTACAATTAGATAAAAGTGCTGATTAGTTTTAGGGGTTAAAAAATCATTGGCTCTTGTTCTTCAGGGTCTTTGTGTACTGCCTCTCCACACAGCCCATGTGCGTTGTCAGTCATGTCTAAAGTCAATGCAAATGAACACGGACATTATGTCAAAGAGGTTTTGTTTGGACAATGCCTGTGGACATTGTACATCCATTTGTCATGCATTATGCAGAGGCACAAACATATGTATAAATTGATCTTTTCTCCTTTTAGGTTAACAAGATGAATTGCCACCTGCCAGCTTCCCTGGCGGGTGTCATTCCTTTCAGAAGCCCTGGTGATTTTTCAAAACCGAGGGAGTGCCCTGGTAGCACCTCAGGGTGAAAGCAGTGGGAGTTCAATCAGATCTGCTGGTGTGGTGACTTTGAAACATATATGTGCCCTTGACAGCAGGTGGCTGATGCTGTGCATCTTCACCTGTATCCTCCTGAAAACCTGAAGGGCAATCTCATCCACCTGCAATATTCAGACATTTCTGCTTTTGGGCGTGGAGTAGATTTTTTTGTATAAAATATTTTTCAGCCTCATCACTCCACTTGATCATAAATTATGTAGTTTCAAACTGGAAACAAATAATAAGCTATGGAGATTTAAATGGTTAACACAAGGGCCACCTTTCAGAGTTTAAAGAAGCCTTAAAAGATAGCCAACCCTCCCTCCAAGAGCGCTCTTCTATTTTGGGGGTTGGGCCAGGTGATCTCCAGAGGTCGCTCACAACCCCAGCTGCTCTGTGACCCTGTGGTTCCCCCCTTCCTGTCTCATTCAGGCTCTAAAGTGCTCTTAGCCCTCCAAATTACTGCACTGCAGACTTGGCTCACTTCTCCCTTTGTTATTACTGGTATTTCCCTATTGACTTTTTTTTTTTTTTTTTTAATAAATATGGAAGAAATGGAAGGCAATGGCAAGGATCTTGATTGATAAAATGGTACCTGAGAAGTCATACCAATTGTTTTTGTGTTATTGAGCAGTCCTTAGGAGGAGAGGCATTTCTTTCTGCAGATGTTTCCTGAGCAGAATTGCTTTTCTTCCAGTTTTCTTCCAAATGATCACTCATTTCAACACCCTAATGAAATATATACATACACAGGTGCTAGACATATATGGAAGTGTGAGACCCACAGATGTCTTAGGTTTTAGGATGAGTAGGTGGTGTCCATACCAGGCTTTTATATACTCTTAACCCACACCGATTGCAGAACAAAATGTGGCTTCATGTCAGCCTCTGTTTTAAAACTGTATTAAAATAAAATAACTAACATATAAAACAAAAGCTGTATCACCAAAGTCACTCTATCATTCGCCATTAAGCAAAACTCAGAAAAACTCCTATGTTAAAATATCGCAGAAGCGTCGCTTGGAAGAAGCGCAATCCCCTCTGCATCTGGTGCTGACCCGGCACGAGCACCCGTAGGGTGAGCGTCAGGGATGGGATTTTCTCAGAAAGCGCAAAAGCGCTCGGGGATGCCCGGTGGCAACGAAGACTGTGGCACGTGTGGGGTGTCACTTCGCTTACCACTAGGTGCCACTGTTGTCCCAGCTACAAGTCTTCTGCTAAGTCTCCAATAATGAGAAAAAAAAAATCCCTGGAGRGGTGCACCATCATTTCGGACATTTTCATAGACACCCAAAGCAAGTGTCAGAGTTAGGTCTACGGCAGCTGGATTATTTCATGCAGATCCACAATTCTGCTTCTGAAGACTTCAGACCTGGCTTTTAAATCTCAATCCTTATCACTGTGAACGTTTCCGCTTCAAAAAGTGCATCCCTCACTCTGCTAACAAAACACCCCAGGAGAGCTATGGGCTCTGCGAGGCCGCCCTACAAATGCCATCCATCACCTCTCCCCCTTCCTTCTCTCTCCGTCACACAGAAATGGTGGGGGAGAACTGTACACCATGGATGTTAGCTACTTCATTTTACTCATCTTGGGAAGCTACTTAGATACAACTCCATACAATATATGCTGCTCCAGAGCCTCAGATTTCAACCCCAGACAGCACAAGGAAAGTTTAAGCCTTCTACTTTTGAGCTCCTCGAAACCCCTCCCCCAGGTGCTGGCCCGTCTCTCCTGTTGTCCCCAAAAGGCACTGCAATGGATACCCTCCACATTAGGATTATTGCCCAAACCCTGTCCCTGAGAAGAGCTATTTCAGGACTCCTTAGGTGGATGCACTTTGCTTCTCCACTGTGCCTCTGGGCAAGTGCTCTTTGCAAGGAGAGGGAAGCTATGGGAGAGGAGCTCCTCCGGCTGCAGGAGCTCCTCTGGCTCTAGGCACCTCCAGGCCAGCTCCCCTCCACAGAGCAGCCAAAGCTGGGTTAGAGATGAGAAGGGGCTCGAGCAGTGACCTGGTAGTGACGAGAGGGGAGACTTTGCAAGAGAGGGGAGAACAGCCCCAGAATTTCATTCCACCTGGAGACACATTTCAACTGCTCTTTCACCTCAGTGAAAATACTCTCCACAGAAAATACAGCACTTTTCTGTCTCCACATATATTCTAAAAATAAAGTGTTAATTTTTACTCTCTAGGAAAGATATTAAAAAATCAGGCACGGTGGGACTAGGGAACTGTGCAAAGTTCAGAAGCTGGTAATACTCACCAGACTGATTTTCCTCCATATCATCCTTTGAAAAGGAGGCGGGGGAAAGAGGGAGGCTATGAGACTCAGACATCCACTCTCAACTCTGCAAAACTTAATTATCCAAAGGAAAGGAATCGTGGTCCTGAAGCAGTGTTTATCCTGCTGCTGTGAATGCTTTTGGTCACTCCTGTCTGGCTACAGTGATCAACCCAAAGCCAATGCATTCAAGCACCAGTCACTTCCATACAGATTTCGGCTCCGAAGCCTTTAGAGGAGAGCCATCAGTCGCACTCTTCCTCCCTGCAAAAGCTGTGCTCTCCCACATCTTTTGAATGAAGCAAGTACTTCTTGGAGGTGATCAGCCACAGCTCAAGGTCCCCCTGTGACCATAGCATCTGTCTAGGAAATGGCAATTTCAGCACAGACCCTTGGCAGGGCTAACAAGGCTAAAAGCAGATGAAGGGAGGAAGCAAATTAGAGGCTGTGTTGTATTAAGAGAGACTTGGATTTATCCAAGAGACAGATGTTTCTGTTCAGAGAGCAGTTTCAGGAGATGCTGGAAGCTGGGAGGAACTGCATTTGTTTATGATTTTCGTAAGGGAAATATTTTTCTATATCTGTTCTTTCAAGAATTTATTATTTCTATTTATGAGCTTTGCAATTTGCACTGTCTAAATACTTCAACAGATATAAAATGTGGTGATAGCATTCCTGATGCTTCAGGCTGCTTGACCACAGTATCTCTGCAGAGCTTGCTATGCTGTTTACTAGTTATATTTGTTCACCCCAGTGGACCCTCTCTGGCTCAGATACGTAAACACATTCATCACCTTCACCAGAGCAGTGCAAGATGCTGTCCCCATGGCTCTGATCCCCCTGTGCACACAAGGGTTAGACCTAGCCATTTTGATGGTAACCATAGTCTAGTTCTGCAGAGCTCCCCGTGGGCTCAGACACTGGCAGGCAGGGTGGGGACACGCTCACCTATGCACCCAGAAATCTCTGTAAGAAATCTGGTGCTAGCCTAATTAAGAATGAGAATAAATTCATCTTCCTCAGTCTGCACTGTGGAGTGAGCTGTAAAGAGGTGGAGGGGGCACCTACCAACTAGCGTATAGCTTCTCTCATAGTCCCAAAGGTAGATGTGTGTCCGAAGACAGCCTTGAGGACAGCAAGGAAACACAAAACAGATTAAAACATAGATCTTGTCTCTTGCAACTCAGCCAATTTCCTGGAGATCCTGTAAAACTGGTGACAGAGGAATGGCTCTGCATCTCCCAGTAAAATAAAACAAATTCTTGTGAGCTTTTCTCCTTCCCACGCCAAGAGCACTTCCGCCATGTCTAGAAGTGAGGGATCCTTTAGCTGAACTCTAAAAGATAATTATAAACTCATGGGCGTCTATCATGCAACATGTAGAAGAGGTCTGCCAGACCCACCTTCTGAAAATCGCAGTTCTGCAGGAGATATGTTCAGTTCAGAGCACACTATAAAAGAGAAGGAAGGTTCCCCAGGATTTTAAATTGTACTTACCAAAGAAACAGGCTGGCACAGCAAAGACTGATCTAGACTTACTGCTGCACAATTCCTCTGATAGCGAGAGTATGACGTCAGCCCCAGAGCGACCGAAACAGAAGACAAATCATCGAAATAGTGCTCCCCAGAGAGGCAGGCTGAAGACAGTGCCAGGTATCTGTCTTAAAGGACCTCGCACTTGTCTCCTTAGCTATGGCTTTTAAACATAATTTTACTTAGCACGAAGGCTGGAAATAGAGGAAACAATATAAACTGAGATGAGAGTCCTTATTTATTACCTGCATCTGTTGTATGTTCACGGACCAAAAGTATTTCTTGGATCTCTTTTTTTAAAGGATAAGTAAACAATAAAACTGTAATGACTATTGTATTTTAGACAAAATCAACATTTCTTTAGAACATGGATATACTATGGGATTATATTACCACTTCAGACAAAATGTTTTTGACTCTGTTTGCCATCTCCAACAGTCAAAAGTGATCAAATAAATATGCTCCCCAATGGCTAGAACGACATCACAACCTCACAGTTCAGCTTTCTGCCTTTCAGGATTGCCGGATATGCCAGTGGAGACAATTCAGGCTTCTCCCGATACTTTCAGATGCCAATTTCCAGCCTGCTGCAATCACTGATGGCTTTCATTATTCTTCCTAGAACAGAACTAAATCCTAACAAACATCCAAAATTGTCAAGTCTTATGAATTCTTCTGTTGTGCTTAGACAAATGGTCCAACACATCTTTTTGTCTTCATCAGTTGAATCCATCCATTCTCTGAGGCATTTCACAACCCAGTCTGAAGGCAAGTAAATTTATTATTTACTACATTGTTTTCTTTTCCTCTGAACACTTCTAAACCAAATGTTGATTAACATTTTAGCAGTAGACTTTACCTAGGTGATTTAAATGCTGTTACACATACAGTCATTATCTTCCACAGACTCTTTTCTTTGTTGAGAAAAATAAAACAGAAATCCCTCAAGGGAAAAAATTACAAAATCTCTACGGTAATCCTACAAGAGCAAGAAACAAAAAAACAGAAAAATACAACCTGTTTGTTTTATCCTGCTTTATTTTTTCCCATATTCTTCTGTTTTCTCCATATTCTATATAATAGAGAAAACAGAAATTAATAACTCTACAAATGCAAAAATTATAATTGATCTGCCATATACTTAATATCTCCTTTTCTTCAGTTTGGTCTCTTCCATTCTGTTAATAGTTACATGCACATAAATCTGAACTTTTTCTGAACTTTCTCTTTGTGTTTGAGTTATGGTATTTATCTATCATGACATACATGATAACTAGCAGTCTGCAATCTACTCAGAGTTATTTCTACTGTGTGGGTGTTGGCCTAGGAGTGAGTGAAGACATACACATAAATTAAAATCTTAGGTGACATCCTGAAAGATTGATACCGGTGGTGAAATTCCTAGTGATTCCTACAGGGCCAAGTCTTCCCCTCCATGAACATATGACTCCAAGTATGCTTTGGGAGACATGATACAAATGTTCCTGTGAATAAAAAAAAAGATGTAGAGAAACAATTAAAGATATCCAGATTCTAAATAGAAGGGTTCATGGTCATTTTCCAATAACAAGTTGGTTGCTTTGCTACAGATTCATTGCTCATACAGCTGTATCCCAACAGGTCCTGGATGAGACTGATCTTCAGGAGGTTGCAAGGTCTTCCATAGGCCAGCCTGCTCGCTCAGCTCTTCTCCCTTCCCAAGGAGCAGTGACCTGCACAAGGAATCGGCACCATTTCGGTGAGAGCAGACAGTGGGTTTACAGCACCAGATTAAGATTAGAGATGTCCACTGTTTGTTTTCTGCAGAATATGGGATATTCTTCCTTCTTTCCCAGACTAAGAGCCATGATGTGAACATAATACCTGATATTTAGCCAGCTTTCTATTATATTGCTCCTGCATTAAGAATATTACACAAGTATATCATAGGCGAGGCCAACACAATTACATTATCTACAGAGTAAAGCCTGTCCAAATTGAACTATTAATTTCACTGTGAGGTTTTCTCACTGCAAATTTCCTCCACTATTAAATTAAATGGCAATAAAAAATTGCAATGGATTTGCAACACTCTCATTGCTGCGGCTGCTGGTAGTTCCTCATTAAAGCAGGAGCACGTAATGGGGTCGATACTGCATCAGTGAATATCCTCATATGCCTTAATATACTTTGCTGCGCAGTGTGCTCAGTAGCATCCTGCAGCCATTACAAAATGGGCAGCTGAAGAGAAGAAATTGCAGTTTTCAGTGTAAAAAATTAGCCTGTAATGTTCTTATCCCACTGGCAAACAGTTCCTTGGGGCTTCATGATTTGATTGTTAAAGCGTAAGCCGGACTGGGGTTTTAACACTGCTTTTTCCATTTTATTATGCATTTTTCCCCTCATTCTCCTCCCACTTTTCTTCTAAATTGCCACTGCTTGTCAGTTAATTCTGTCTCTTTTTTCCTCCCTTCTGGATGCTCAAAACAGCAATACTCATTTAGGGAAATATTGACAGAAAAGAAGCATGAATATGGCTGGGAAATGATTTTTGTGGCTAAGATGTCAACAGCAAGAGGCTGTAAGTGACTTGTTGGAAACATGAGGGGAAACACCTTTTGCTCCAGGGAAGGAGGCCACTGTAAAGCCTGCCTCAAAATCAGTCCAGCACGGGCACATTTCAGCTGCCTCACAAACTTCAGGGATTATTTAGTGCTATTTCCTCCACGCAAGCAAAGGGAGTCAGCAAAAGACGCTGCTCTCTCCTATCCCTCATTTATTTTACTGCCACCCCCAAAGCCAAAAGCATGGATTAGTTGTTTTCTTGACTGGCAACCAATCCCCGGATGCAGGGGGCCACTTCACCAGCACCCTTTGACCCCATTTCCCCAMAGCTCCCAGCAATTGGCAGCCGCTCAAAGCAGCGCTACAGCTTGCAGTGGGGTGCCCTGCATGACCATGACCATTTTGTTGGGTAGGTGAGGTCCGTGTCTCCCTCCCCATCCTCCTCCTGCTCCTTGGTTCATCCGTGGTGATTCCCCAGTGATCGCCGCCACCCCTCGCACAAACGGTTCCCCTGACCCTGCTTTCCTGGCGGTTCCTCCCTCTCCRTCCTTGCCCTGCTGCCTGCGGTTAGCTGGGGGGATGCAGCGAGGGCGGCTGCTCCACAGGGGAAGGGGAGCTGGGAGCCGAGTGGTGCCAGACAGGCGGGAGCAGCAGCCTCACCACCTGGAGCCAGGGCATGGGCTGGCGAGTCCCAGTCAGGATCGGGGCCAGAGCTGGTGTTGGCCTGGCCCAGCGATCCCCTGTCAGGGCCATAGGGGCAGGGCTGGGGTCAAGCCGGGAAGCCGAGAGGGGAAGCTGAGCCAGCGGGTCTGGGTGAGGGCCGGACTTGCGGCTCCCAAGGGCGAGGAGGGGCAGCCCTCGCTTCCCACTGCCTCCAATGCAGCTCTGGCCAGCAAAGGAGCCCCCCTCGAGCTTGGCCGGCCAAACTCCTCCCTGAGCCCACCAAGCACCGGGGGGGCAATGCACTCCATGCTCCAACAGTCTCCCCTCTTACATCCTTCCCTCACTGAGCACCACATCTGACACAATCACAGAAAACAGCACCAAAAAGGTCTGAGAATCACAGAAATGGGCACCAAAAAAGTGCCTCTGGTCCCTTGCTCTGGAAGACCCTCTCCACTTCTGGGCCAGGGTATGCACTGGTGACTTTTCCCTTTCTGTTCGCTACCATCTGCACGGCTGCACAGCATTCRGCACACATCTCGACAACCTGTGCCTGCAACGGGCTGCCGCGTCCACACTCACATGCCAGCGCCGTCACATCCCATGAGGCCCCCGCGCCTCCACCCCCTCGGCATGGTGGGGATGAAGGGGACACAGCCAGCGCTCAGCCTGCTGAGTGTCAGCAGCGGAGGTCAGCCACGGCTGGCCAGCTCTCTTGAATCTCAACCCAAACAGCTCTGGAGTTTGTCTTCACGTTGCGAGCAGCTTGGCTCCCCAGGAAACTGGCCGGAAGAGCGCCGGGTAGTGGGGGGACAAGCAACACCGGATTTTTTAGTGCAAACCCTAGTATTTGGAGAAAAGCTGGAAGCTGTGCACTGAGAGGCAAGTGCAGTGGAGACTCTCTGGGAGAAAGTCCTGGGCTTACCTGGCAGGTTGGGGGTGGCAGGGGGCCACTGCAGGGAGGCCATGAACTGCCCTGTGCCACTCGCAGCCTGATCTGGATGCTCTGAAATGGATGAAGACAACCCACTACACGCCAAAACTTCAACCAGTCAGGGAACATGTGGCACCACTGCTCAAATGCATTTAAGACAGAGCGGCACCCATGAGGTGCAGGAGAAAACAGAGGAAGTGAAACAGAGGAGACATGTGGAAGATGTTGTTTGGAACATGGCTGGAGAAGGAGGTACTGGGACATGGCTGGCCCACGCCTAGGCAGGGACGTCCCTGAGGGACTGCAGCCCACAGGCAACCCAGGCTGGGGCAGCGGCACCCCAAGAAAGACACAAGGAGCAGCACACAAAAGGATCACACACACGACCCCTACCCCTGCACCACCCACTGCCTCACTGAAGGACTAGGAGGGACTGCGTGTGACAAGTGGTGAAAACAAGGGGAGTTGAGACTAGCAAAGGGGGAGGAGAGGTGTTTAACTGAAGCTGAGCCTAGGGAAAAGGAAGGAAAGACATTTCCCTATTTAATTGTTCTCTTTATTTCTTTTCTCTATACTAGAATTAGCAAGTAAAAGTTTGTGCTGATTGGCAATAAATTAAGATGCTCCAAGTTAAGACTGTTTTGCCAGCAACAGGGATCCAGCTCTTTCTGGACAAACAACACAGACTTTAAAAGAACACAGTATAATACTTCAAAATACCTCATGGCTAGTTCCTTTGGGACAAGGAAGCCCTCCTGATCCTGAGCTTTTGGAGATGGTAGGACTCAGTCACTGAACCAGATAGCAGGGCAGGCAACACATGCAAGAGGAACCTGAACATCTCTCTCTTTACTCCATTTTCTTTGGATCTTCCCTTGCTCCTGTAGCTTCCCACACTTCCTTCCCCATACTATCTCAGCTCATTTCCTAAAGTCCTGTCAACCTCATACTTTTCAATGAACTCCCTTTCAGCCCAACTCCCTTAGCAACAAAGCAGCTTTCCCAGCTTGCTCTGGATTCTTCCCTCCCACTTCCCTTTCCCTTGCTGCATCTCCCATTTCTCCCCCTTCAACCCTCTATATTCAGCTTGTACTCAACAGCACAAAGAACTGCCATTGCACAGCTATCGCTGCTATAAGCCAACAAGTATAAATGTGTGAACAATGGAAGAATGAGAGATTCAGACCTACTCCTATTCAGGCAGCTTCCATACAAATCACCTGCACCATTCGCCTCTGCCATGAAAACTGTTCAGCTATACTCTAGAATATAGAAGGCCAGTCAAGAAGCATGCGCTAGTCAGAAGTGGTCATCTGAAAATATGTTCTTATTTAAAATTATTTTAGTAGTTATTTACATATTGGCAATGTTAATTAAAATTTTCAGTCAGTAAAAAGAAGAAAAAGAAAGAATAAAAAGGAAGAGTGGTTACTAGTGGGTGCGAAGGAAATGCTTTGGACATGCTGGGCTTAGGGCTAAAATGTTGCAATGGGAAGATCAGTACATAGATCCTGCAACTGTGACTTTCTAAAGCTTTGCTTAGTCTATCTGATGAGCCATTCAGAGCCAGCAACAGACTGATGAGAGTAACTGGAAACACTGAGGCACAGCACCCCCCCTCCCCGGTAACTCATCCTAACCTAGCTGACTTGATCTGCTGTCTGAATCAGCTTGATGAAGGCCCTCAAAACTGCACACACTTTTCTCTGGCACTGCCCTTAACTGGATCAAGAGCCAAAGTCATCAAAGGATTCTTGCACAAACCTGGCTCCATCACTTGGTAATTCCCATATGCTAAAGAGATCCTCCAGTAGCTTCAAAATAGCTTCAATTCCCCTATGCACCACTGGGGAGCAAAGCAGATTCATTGCAGCCAACATGGCAATATTTTCCTTAAATGTACTTAGAGGATGCCAATAAAAAAGTTCTTATATTGACAAGTCTGATTTTGAAATATTGTATATTGGTCTGTTTTTCATTCCTTGTCTCCTCATAGTGTGGCATGTAACTTCTTTGGTTTCCTGGGCTCCCACATAACATTGTTTTCTATGTTAACCAGAGCACCAGTACAGTATTTTTGTTGTGAAACTTTTACCACACAAATGAATAAATTGCATAGACTGAGAAGCCTATATTTCTTCAATCACAAGCTAATATATTTTGCTAATACTAATGGCCTGAATTCTATCACCTCTGAAACACCTTGTAAGCAAGATGACTAAACCTACGTCTACGTTAGTGAGCAGATCAGCACAGTAAGAATGAAAACACATGATGATGACGACCTAACATGTTTCAGAGGTGTTAGTTTAGGTTAACTGCACTCTAGTCCCACAGATAGAATAGCCATCAGATGGAGGAGTGTATTAGATGTGCCCCAGGAGCTCGTCATCTCCTGGTTAATGTCTTCCAAGAAGAATCCGCTCATACACCCCAAGGCTGCTCTGGGACAGGACCCAAAGCACATTCTTCTTCAAAAGCACATTCCTAATCAAACAAAAATGTGATTGCAGACACATTCAGTACAAACCCATACAGATTCGCTAAGGAAAGATGAAGCGTTTAAATGACAGGTCATTCATTTGTTACAATTAAACTTTGAAGTGTCTTTAGTCCACAGCTCTCCACAACTCAGAAGACATTTGCAAGTTTGTCGCATGGCACTGCTCTAAATTGTTATCCCCTTTCCATTTTACAAACACAGAAATTGAGACTGACATTAAATGACTTGCCCAAGGTCACATACACACAAAAAAAACCCACACAGAACATAAAACTCTTCTAGCTCAAACCCAAAGGTTTTAGGGCTGTATCTGTATTTTAGGTTATTATTAGCAACATATCTCTACTAACAACTCATCCAGTAGGAAATTAAGTCAGATATAATATGAAAATATATTTCCTTATTTTTCTTGATGAATCTTTTCATTGTGAATTGGTTTAGCCAGACTTTCCAATTGGGATGACAACCACAGAACTCATAAAAGTGTGCTTTATCTTTAATTAAATCTTAAAATGAATAACAAAATGCTAGCGAATTGCACTAAAATATACTGGAAATTGTTTCCTCAAGTCAATCATCTATATTTTTCTGTAACCAGTCAGCAACTTTAGTTAGAATTTCTCTCCTTTCTGTATTTTCAAATTTTGCAAACTCCAGTAGTACAGTGGTAGCCACCCTCTCATCCTCTTCCAGTGTCGTATTATAAAAAATTTGCAACTGAAAAAATAAATACATGAGGTTAGTTTGTGCAGTTTTAATTGGAGCAGAGTAAACAACTATGCATCATCTGACAGAGGCTTTAGCTAGAAGTATGTAGAAAAGGGGAAGATTTCAGGAAGCAAAGAGTGGGTAGGGGCAAGCTTAAATATTACATTGAAGGTGGGATTCTTGTTTCCATGAATTCAGTGGCAGTTTTACCGCCATTTTACGGGGGCCAGAATGTTTTAATTCAGCAATGTACTGGCCCACTCCAGGGTCAAAAACTCCATTTTGAAAAATGACAGAAAGTTCGAAAGTCCAGCTTTTTCAAGGGACAAGCAATCTGCACCTCCAAGAACCAAACCCTTAAAGGAGCCAGCACACAAGGAATGTGCCTTTTTGCCATCCCTCTGGAAATCCTTCCAAATACAGCCAACTTCACTAGTACTAGCAGTACTACACACTGTCTAGGATTAGCTGGGTATCAGCATCTTCTTGTGCTGCTTCTTCTACAATCACAGAAGAGTAAGTCTCTTTCAGCAATCTAACATGCAGATGACAACAGGGGACTGAAGAACAGCAAAGAAACGCACACCACTGAGGGGGGAGAAGGGGAATGAAACRATGAGAGAAATGAGATAGATGTCAGCATGACAACCAGCTACACTACCATGCCAGCAGCCTAACTTTTGGCAAGTTTTCTGTAGGCATCATGGCAAAGGTGATCTCTATGGACAGATTTTAAAGACAAAAATGAGGCATCTTTGCTGATATTTATTGAGACTCTTTCCCAAGCCTGAAGATTAACTGAAAGGCTGGCACTGGGCAACTGCTTTGCCATTGTAGGGAGTAGACTTCTTGGTAAAGAACATGACATGACATGAAAAACAGTGCATGCATGCTCAAGAGAGATTTGATTTTAGGAGCTAACTCTCTGAATTGCTGTCCTCATTAAGCATCCTTTCCCAGCTACTTGCTTTATGTGTGCGTCAACCAACACCCAAAGAATGGAACCAATATTTTTTGTGCTATGACAGATCCCAGCAGCTCAGGGCTGGCACAGACATGTGGATCAAACGCAGAGAGCACAAAAGCTGAGCTGATAAGAAAATAAGGAATACATTGGGAAAGAATCTGCTGAGACTTGGACTGGAGGGGAAAGAATAAGAGAATGAAACAAGCAGCAATGGCCATCCATTTGGCACAGCCACTATGATGTGGATTACTGTGGGGAATAAGCTAAAGAGAGCCTACAGCCACCAATCACATATTTTCACCCTTCAGCATTTTTCCCAAAACACATCCTCTTTTTCCAGATATACAGCGGCCCAATTAGAAAGTATCGTTCACAGGCTCATCGAGGCTGCCCTGAGTGATATATCACACATGTGCACACCATCTGTCCAGCACATGGGCAGGCAGTCCCATATGCTGCAACCACAAAGAGCAGGACGGTGTGCATCCCTGCTCAAAAGCTCACTTTTACACCATACTTAACAACCAACTGCATGCAAATGTGACAGCAGAGCTGTGAGTTCATGTTCATACATTTGTTTCTCAGATGAGAAAGCGTAACTTTTCTCCATGTCTCAACACAGCAACATTATACAATACATTCCCTGATTCCTTTAAGAAACAAGAGATTTAAAAATCTGTATTCACAAATTGACAATAAAGTTGAAATTACTTTGTTATTAACTTACCTCTTGAATCTGTACATCTGTATTGACAAATCTTGCCATTATTTTTAATACATCATATAACAATTCCCTCCCACATCTGTAAAAGTGAGACAAAGATCCTTCCATCAGCATGTTAGCAAATAAGCTACTTTTCATCTTCTTTGAAAATATTCCCAGTGTTTATTATTTATCATACTGGAAATACCACCGAAGCTGAAGTTTGCAATTGGGTACTCTTTTTCCCCTTTTAAAGAAACATCATTAAAGTTCAGTTTAGACATTTGAGCAGGAGGAAGCACACTCATTACCCATCATTTTTATTTCTTTGTAAGTTTTGGTATTTCTGCTTTGGTAACACGAATCACCTTCTCTGCCTAAAACGGATAACCTCTGTCAGCCCATACAGCTAAACCTAACTAGAAAGGCTAAGAAATAATGATTCTAACAACCTGGTGTTTCTGTTGGTATTCTGAGGATAGCGTATAAAGCTAACACCCATATTATTGTCTTAGTTTGAAAATAAGGGGTCTGTTTCCCTGCAAATTTCTCATCAGTATAAAGTGTAGAAAAGTTCCATAAGGGAACAAGGTGGCATGGCACAAACCTGCCACAACTTGCCTTTACTAGAATTAGCAATACAAATACACTTCAAATACACAACTGAATGCTCCCAAGTGGCTGGTTTCAGTTACGCTGCCACTAATGGCTCCTAAAGGACACCTCTGCCCCCAAGGATAGCAGGGACATATGGTGTTACAGCCACACTCCTTTTCACCATTGCCTAGGAGACAGGGGGAGTCTTGGAACAAATGTTAAAGATGCTTACTTTGCTCCAGCCAGATAGCCTGATGCAAGCTCACCTGCGGCAGTGCAGGTAGGATGGAGGTGGGCTAGGCCATAAGCCAGGGATTAATGCCATAGTTAGTCCTTGCAACCCTTGTAACCCTGCATGCTCCTATCCCCTGTCTCACCATACTCTCTTTGGAAGAGAGGTTACAGTCTTGCTCCTGATGCATTTTACACTTGGGCTTAGGAAATGCTAGTGGATAAACCCATTTCTAGAGCATATGGGGGCCTACTCTTCTGGGATTTGCCAAACAGTGCATTTTTCTGCTGCCTGCAGAATTGTCTGACTGACTGTGCACCAAGAAATTTACCTTGTTATTTATTCAGTAAAAAGGATGAACTAGAAAGCTTCCCCACTTGCCTACAGAAAGCCTGCCTTGCAYCATATTACAGAAAGCCTAGGTAAACGTGTAGTGGACAAAACTTAGGGTGATGATGGTTTCATCTGTGCAGTCTAATGCTACACTCCCAGTGATGAGGCTGATCCTAGTCCATCACTATTCCTTCAGGTCTATTCGTGTTCAGATCTCTTACTGATTCTCCTGGCTCCAGCTGTCCATCATGACTTTGCCTTCTCCTTTTATCCATTTCCGAAACCATCTTTCTACATGGCCAGTCACCACAGTATTTGGGCCATGCACCCTCCTACTCTTACAAACCACTAGGAAGCTACAGCTATTCCTGTTTTGAAAGTTTATTCTGTTTAGTGTGAAATACTACCTGGACTGCAAGCAGCAGGGCAAAATAGTTTGCACAGTTGCTAGTAATAAGAAACACATCAGTCATACCTCCACCTATATCATGCTTACTGGTTCCCCCTACCAGTTGTCACTAAGCACATCTTAAGGTTACTCCAAGAGACAGATTTTTAGCTTTCACTGTCTCACAACTGGGATTTTTGGGGAAGCTCACCATTTAGTTAGGTAAACAGGGATCAGATTTTCCAAGAAGTTTAACACCTACAAGCACTGAGGCAGTCATGAACAGACTCATTTTTTAAGCACTTGGTGTCTGATATGAGCTCTTTTTGACATTAAGTGCTAATGAGAGCTGAATCCTCTGGTCTATGCACTTAAGGAATCACATGGGTCATTACAAAAAAGCCCTATCTAGAAGGAAAATCTATGCTTGGATTTTACAGCTTGAACCTAAAGATAGAGGAAAGCACCAAAGAGCCTCAGAAATAAAGGGAACCCGAAAACAGCTGTTTTCCATACCTTTTACTTAGAAGCGGCCAATTTTCTGTAACAAATTCCCAGGCCATGCGCTGCCCAATATCCTTAGCCACCACATATAAGATGATGTTTGAAGTACAATTGGAAGAAAATAATGTATCGCTGAGTGCATATCGCAAGTATCTGTTAGAAAAGAAGTAAAAAAGATTAACTATCACTTGCTGTTTAACCATGATCTGGAAACATTTATCAGCTTGTGAAAATTCTTATCTCAACAATTACCAGAATTGAGAATGTTATACTAAAGTTGGTGTCACTCTGAGCTGTCTATTCAGCTTGTGTTTCCCGCTTATGTTGCTGAAATTCCCTGTTCTTATGCACTGGCTCTCCGTTTCTCAGTGAAACGAGGACAGCACATCAGGTGGATATATTTGCTTTTCTTAGCCGTGTATTAAAGAAGAACTAAGGACAATCTCTCACTTCCACCCGACAACCCTGTGGAAGAGCAAACTGCTCCTGAATTTCTGGGGACTCACTCTGCTCTGACTCAGACGGAGCCTATAGAGCGAGCAGCAGCAAGGCACTCTGTTATGCAGAGGAGACCTATTGCAGTGACCAGGGGTCTGATACACTTCCATGGAAGCTAAGGCATGATTTCAAAAGCATTTAAGTAATTACCTGCCACTGTTGTTGACAGCAGTGGGAGCCTGAATATTGTGAAAAAGTAAATATATAACCCTCCTCTTTGTTGCCCAAATACATACCTTTGCATGTCTCCTACTTTGAAGTAGCACAGTTAGAGTCATCTTCTCACAGGTTTGTGCAGGCAGCTGCTTTTATGGGTAGAGTAAGTAAGCAGGGATTTCTCCCATTTGCATGCCACCAACATGCTTAACTGAACTGACAAACTATATTGAGGGCCAGAAAAAGCCCAGCTTAACACTCCTCATCCAAAGAGGCTTTCAAGATGGCATTTAGAAAAATGGATTGGCTTGTTAACTACTAAGGCACAGGGAGGAAGGATGTCACCACAACTCCCTGAACCAGTGTCATCATCTTGGTTTCAATATAACTCACAGCTGGTCAGGGACCACTGCTAGTCTGTGTTTGGTGACAGAATGTCACTAAATGACCATAGGTTAGATGGAAAATCAGCACAGCTCTACTTAGACACGTCTTCCCACTCCACCTTGCTTTCTTCACAAGCATATCTGTTCTGCCTTCACATGACCACCATCACAAGAGCAGGGGGTTGGCAGGAGAAACACCTCTGCTACTTTCAGAGCTTTACATCCACGGAGTTTATGTCAATGGGAGGGAGATGGTTCTGTAGGCAGTCACTGGCAAATTTTTATGCTGTGAGCTATTCTTTAGGGTAACGCAGATATGACAGATTAGAGAATTCAGCTTCAACGTCTTTCTGCTTACAAAGTGAAGAGGTTTCATATGGAAGCCAGTGAAAGATAATAACTATGGTATTCCACACTGCAATATTTAGAAGACAACTTTGGAGTGTGAGACTGCACTTCAAATGGTGAACAGCTTACTAAGCCCATTTTCATTTTTGTCCTTAACCTAGGAACAGGCGATTTGGCTTCCATGCAAAGGCTAAACAGACAATGACACCTTAGCTTGGAAGGAAAGTAACCAGGGGAGAAAGTATATGGGAAAGTGACATAAACCATAAACAGTAGGGAAAAATGTCAAGACAAATTATGATTACTATTTCTCACAGTGCTRAGAGTAAGGGCAGCCAATGGGATCAAGGTTAAAGCAAAAAACAAAAAGTATGTTTTCATACAACATGCAATTATACTATGGAATGTTGCCATAGTCTGCTATAAAGCCTGAAGTCCTAGTTCAACAAAGGAACTGAACACATTGAGAGAAGATAAGTCCATTGTTAGTGTTAGACATAATACAGTAGAAATATTTACCAGCTCAAGAAATCCGTGATTACCAGTGTCTGGGATATTATAACAGCAGAAGGCTCATTTGTTTCTGCCCTGCTTATCATACTTTTTCTGTAAAAAAATCCTTACGAATCTGCCACTGGTCTGTTGGATATATGTTTCTGCAGCAGGCACACCTCTGTCCAGCTTAGTACAGTATTTGTGTTTTTATGTCTTACTTTTATATACACAAAAATATAATTTGATCCAGGTCACCTGTAAAGTAACCATGATTCTCTGGAACAGCTTAAGGCAGAGAGCAGGATGTCTTTCTCTTCCTTTGTGGAGTTGGTTTGGTTATACATTTCCCATGCAAAATTCCATTCTTTATCACTTCCCATTGCAACACCATAGCAACAGATTGTTCTTCTAATTAAATATGGAATACTGCAAAGCAAAATATAATTAAAGGGTACTCTATTGTTATAAAGTGAAAATAAGCAGTTAACGTGTAACTGAAAATACATGTTTATTTACAGTTAAAATATGCACAAAATGAGAAATACATATAAAACAGCAATCTAAATAAAGCTATGAAATTTGATTGCTTTGTTTATGACTTAAACATTGACAAAACATGGAGTTTAAAGGTAAACCAAAAATCTTTTTTAAAACAGTTGGGTTAAACCAGTTCGTGTATCTGTGGTATTCAACATCACTCTTTCACAGCACAGTCTAGGACATCAATCACATGAGCGTTGCACTGTGGATTTTATGGTGACCATGGTGCCTTCAGAAGCGATGTTTGCATAGGATTCAGTTTGATGTTGGCATGAAGATTACTGAATTTGTGGGGGAAAGCAAAGCAGGTACTGAGATTTCCCACTCAAATGATAGAGAAATCATCTGTATGTTTTCAGTTCAATGTTGGGTTAAGGGTAGTTAGTTAAAAACTTCTTCTCCAGATGCTTCCTAAAAAGCTGCCTTGGCTACAATACTGCTATTTTGATACCCACAGTTGCCCCAACAGTCTCAAGAAGATGTTGGTTATTCAATGTAAAGTTGTTGTAGGTGAAGATGAAATGGATAAACTCAGTGAACCTTTTGGCTGCAGCTCTGAACATTGACTATGGAAGGCAGGCTGCAAGGGCAGCACTGTCTGGGACATCAGTGTACTGGTTGGTGACATCTACAGTGGCCTGGAAGCGGTTTGTGTTGTATAGTTCACAGAGGAGGACCTCTGTTGTGACCCAAAGAAAATTTGGAGCTTGGGTTTTTGTTTTTAATGTTGGATTAGGGGTGGGGCTTACTGATCTCGATATTTTTTCCAGGGATGGTCCTGTGGCTCGAGATTATTGGTCTTCCAGGATTCCTGTGCTTGTGGATCTTGGGTAACATGCAACAAACTGCTAGGAAGAGTGGTGGGTTATGTTATGTCATTTTCCTGGAGTCAATACAGAGATGATGTGATGACTTCTTAAGTTTTAAGAGTAACAGTAGTATAGTTACCTTTAGTAACTAACTAAAATGTACAGCAACAGTGTCCCTTCCTCTAGGCTCATTTTCTTCTTTCTAAGCAGATAAACCAACAACACAGAATCACAGGGAATAAACTAATTTAGAGAGGTCTACTTCACTACTCTGAGCAAAAAAGGAGTAATACTAAGAAACTGGCTGGAAATCATGGCTCTCAGCTTATTCTTTCCACAGAACATATAAAAATGCACAATATCAAGTCTAAATGATTAAGTTCTGTGAGGTCAATGTTTGGAAAGGTTCAGCTGAAGGCTGATCAACTTATTTGAAGGGGAAAACCACTATTCCCTTCAACAGATATGAGAATCCTGCCCGGTATCACAACATACATGGTGCTAGCCTGTGGCAGAATAACTATAATGTACCATTATGAATTTTGGTCTCAGAATGAAGAACAGAGCATCTAAAGGTATCTTTCTGTGAAAGGTGAGACAAAAGGTTATTGTGCCCTTGTCCTTTTCTATCCAGTATATGAAAAGCCTCCTCTTTTACTGAACAAGAACACTGACCCATTATTTGAAACCTAAGAAGTTTCCTACTTCCCATGATTTCTTCTCCTTGAAACTTGATCATTTTTTCCACATCACAGATATTTCACACACTTTTGAACTCAGATAAGGTATGTAAAATCCTAACAGGAAAAAAAATCACTTCAAATATTATTAATAGGGGAAAATGTGTGGCTGTTCTGAAAACGGTCTCAGATTTTAGCATAGCATTGTTGCTTTTAGTGTGTGATAGTAAGAATATTGTCTGTGGAACACACCAGAGTGTTTAGTATATTTAAGCTTTTTAGTTTACCTTTAAAGCACAGTTTGTTTTTTTTATGAGGATGATCACTACAGCTATTTAGAAAAAAAAGTACAAATACAAGTTCAGTTCACTTAGCCAACTACATACATCAACAAAAACATTCATAAAAATTACACAACTGTAACAAATAAAACAAAAATAATAATAAAATTTAAACATTCACTCACCAGTGCCAATACTATATGATAATTGCATAGAAAAACGTCAAAAGAAAGGGGGAGAAAAGAGAATACGAATTTCAATACATTGTAAGATTTTTCCAACAATGCAATGCTCTAATACAGAAAGTCTGATTGTGGTAGGAGGGATCAGAGCCCAAACCTCTATTCTCACAGACAAGAAACTTAACCACTGGACTCTGATATCACCATCTGACAGCTGTTCCCAGCATCTGTCCGTGCAAATAGTCCATGCATTTGATTTGATGGGTTTACCTTGAGCAGATGCCCGTATCATACAAACACTGTTTAACTCAGTACTTCCTACAGAAGCTTAAAAATCATATGGGTACCCATGATGCCCCCAAAGCTGGAGGCTTTACCGTAGAAAGGAATAGGGCAATATGAGATATTACGCCTGATCTGAGCTTCAGCCATTCTGCGGCTAAACAGAATTTGGTCTTCACGGCAACACTATGCATCCTCCAGACTGTAAAATCTGGATGAAAAGCAATAAATATGAACTTGATATAAAGTTAGAATTTGGGGAAAAGGAGGGGCTTGGGGGATTTTTAGTCTCTGGGTTTTTTTTAAGCTTAAGTTCTGTTGTTTTGTGGAGAAAAGAGCAGTATACAGGAGCCATCCCATTCTGCGTACCCTATGTAAGAGTCCATTAACCTTCCACCTCACTTAACACATGCACACTTCTAAGAGCACATTATCATTCTTACTTGTACTCAGGGCTGTCCATCCACTTCGCATACAGTTCAGATGACAGATCCAAACAGTCTTGGAGACCTAGCCAACATGCTGTTGCAAGAAGTTTTTCCAAATATACTCTTGAAGGGAAGCCAAAATAGCAAGAATAAAAGACATGTATTCTATATTTGGAGTACTCGGAGAAATGCTTAGTCAGCACAGTTTTAGCACATGATGCTGTTTACCCAGGAGAACCTCTACTAGAAACAGTAAAGGTTTAATTAAAAAAAAAAAATCAAATTAAATTACCAACAATGGGTTCATGACATCGATATTCATGGGGATTAGTGAGGCTACCAACAAACCGTAATTTTTAATAGGCTTTGTGTGTTTTATACCACTCTTGCTCTAGCCTCATCATTCTGACATTCAAGCATCTAATGCTGGGTAGCCATGTAAAATGAACTATTTTCAAGCTCTAGTGATTGATCTGTAAATCACATCTGAAGTTCACTGCTGTGGGTTCTCCTCCCACTAGCAACAGCCTGTTGCAGCTGTTCACAATAAACAAAAGCTACCATCTTCTATGCTCATTAAATTCACAAAAAATACCCCAAGCAATCCAGCTACTGAAATTTCATTGGAAGCACCATAAGTAACACACATTTATAGGACAGTAAAAATAACAATTCAGTTAGATTCAAAATAAATTCGAATATTTTTCCTGTATCTTGTATTTAAATTTACAAAGGCACACTACAGTGTATTTGATCAAATCATGCCAGATCAAACTTTCGAGAAAAAAAAAACAGAGTACTTACASAGCAAAATAGTCATCTTCCAAAGCGTCAACATTATGACGAATTAAACCTGCGTAATAATGGTATATTGGCAACATTCTCTTTAAAAGGTATTTCTTTTAAAAGAAGGGGAGAAAAATAGTTACTTTCATTTAGATCCGTATTTTTATTTTACTGTTTTTTACTTATTCAGATTTATCCTAAAAATTTACCACTATAAATTTCTTGGTAACATACCATATTAAAATAAAGCATATAAGTTGAGTCTTAAAAAAAACAAAACAAAAAAACAAAAAAACCCCAATACACTCCTACATCCATTCAAACTGAGAAGCTCCCATTCCACCTCGCTTTAATAGACAAAAAAACTTTGGAACTTGTTATGGAAGAAAACACATGGTCATCCTCAAAGAGAAAAGAAGTTCTCAAATAGAAAAACACTTAGTTCTTTGCACATGCTTAAAACATATCTTTACTTTTATAACTTACAGAACGACTATCATGAGATTGCACTTTAAATAAAAGTGGAGTCAAATAGATGTCAAGGAAGTAAATAAGAAAATATTATCTCAAGTAGCCCAAAAAATGGGAGAAAAATCACCTCATTTAGTGTCCAGACCACTAAAGCATGACAGGTTAAACCCAGTTCTTTCTTTCTCTCCATGAAGACGAGTTGGAAGGCAGTACATACATTAGATCACATGTACTGTATCCCCTTTATATATATCAGTGTTACTCCCATTACTTACTACTGATTATTTACGACTGATAGCTGTATTTTCCAGATCTTCAGTTTTACCAAAACCTAAGACTAAGTTTAATATTCAGAATGTGAATATATTTCTGCTTTACAATAAGCAGCAGCTTAGGATTTAATGACAGTTATCATTGACTAATCCATACAAATAAATAGCCTATTTCAAAAAAAAAAAAAAAAAAAAAAGTTGGCAAAATCATCCAAAGGTAATTATAGGAATTATGACCCATCATATGCATCATTACATTTCCAAGAACCTTATAAAGCGTTCATTTGGGGTTTTTTTATTTAAACGGTCTAGAATCTTCACCAATTAACAAAAAAGGTGATACCTTTAAAAGTGGATACACTTCATAGTTTTTCAGAGTACTTTCCAAATTCTCTGGTACTAGATTTATTAATACCATATTCCATATAAAGATTTCATCTTCTCTGGCAAGATACTTTGTTAGTTCAAGCGCTGATTCAATCTGAATATATCCAAACCTATTTGAAGGAAAAAAACTCTCATATTTGAGCATACTTATTTACATTAATACATACTATGAATATCTGCTTGTTTACAGAATTGACAATAAAATGCCAGGATAGTGGGTGGAGAATAATCTAGCAAGGTTGTTGGAAAATTAGAATAAATATAAAAACAATGGTGCCTCATTTAGGAGTTGAGCTCTCCAAACATTTATACAAAGCACAAAGTGCTTAAGCAAAGCAATGGGACACTCCTGGCAGGAAGCATGGCAGGAAGCAGACTGTATTCTGGTTGTGTTTTTAGGATTATATCCAAGCACATTTACAGCATGCATCAGCCTCACTAGGACAAAATGAAGGAACAAAGCACTATTTCGAGTTATAATACATGTCTTTATTGATGAACAACAGATTTTCATTACAGGTTACTTTATGAAATAAACATAATTGTAACAACATACAACTTAATTCATATGCACACTATTCTTAAGTGTTCTTAAGAGTGTTTAATTCTTAAGAATTTCAGCATGGCATTTCTGTGCTTCAGTATGGTAGTTACATGGAATTCATTCCTTCCCCAAAAATGCCAGTCAAGCCCCATTCTCTCAGAACAAACACTTCAAGTATACTTATGTCACAGCACAGTTACATTAGAGTTACATTCCTTATTATATGCTAGGTCTGAGCTCTCTTAAGAGAAGGGATGTTTGCCTGAAAGGGAACCTTTGACTCCCTCCTCAGAGCTCCCTGCCTTGGCTTTGAAGGGTGGCAATATGCTTTAGCCACCTCCTCCTGGAGCTCCCACATCACTGGCCCCTGACACTTTTACATTTTGGAGGCACAGGCACACTTTGGGGGTCTTTGGCTCCCTTCAGCACTGCAGCCTCTAAGCATGAGCCTCCTCTAAGAACTGCTCAGATTTCAGAAAATTAACAAAGAATTGGCTTATCTTAATGTAGTGATTTTCTGCAGAACTAAAACATCTGCAGTACAAGTGTTCTGTGACCTTTTTCTGCCAAGAGATGAATGACTGAGTTATCCATTAGCAAGGGAAATGAAGGAGGTATTAAGAATGATGCATGACAGCTGAGATGTCCCCAAAGAAATTAAGAAAAGAAAAATTCATCATCATCATTAAGAATTTTTTTCTGTTACAACAAATATAGGATGGTCCCTGGAAAACTCATGACAGTGCCGTTATCTGAAATATTTTCTAAGGGATGGACAAAAGTTAGAACAAATTTTGAAAAAAACAACTCAGCACTGGCAGAAGAATGGATCAAATATTTACTCCCTCACCATTTTGAGGGAACATCTGTTGTTTTTGAGAGGCATGTATGGGTAGGAGTGAAAGAAGCAGAAACAGAAATGTTGAATGCAATTTTAATAATTTTTTTATGACACATCCAAAACATACTTACTCTGTTAATGCAAAAACATCACCTATCAGCTGGAGCCTGCTAACAGCGGGAATAGCCTGCAGAAAGCATTTACTTGGTGTTAATAGGTGTAAACACATCATTAAAATAAAGCTTTACTRTGTTTCAAAAATACGAGACAAAGATCCTAACATCTTTTCTAAGCCAAAATCTTCTACAAAACATGATAAAATAGGATACTGCATCTTAAGTTGAAATTGTTACTGTGCTTTTATCAGCATTTATATATATAAATATACAACTATATAACACTAAACTCTAAACTTCAAAACCCCTCTTACTTGCACGCTAGAATGAATGTTAAAATAAGGAAACTCTACAGCAGCTAACAAAAATCCTGGTTGTAACATTTTGGTACAGGCTTTTTTTCTTTTTGAGGCTTCAATGCAGAGTACATTGTTAAAATTAGCCCAAAGCAGAAGCTGACACTATCATGAAGTAAATGACTGAGGAAGAACTTTAGCTGAAACTATACTGAGAACTTGTGCCCTCACAAGAACCATTGGTTCCTTCTCATCTCTTTCCTGCTTCTGTGCCAGTATGGCTTGGCCACTGCTCTGGTGAACCCTCCTGCTGACCAGTGCCCAGGCGCCGCCCCAAGACTGCACATGCCTAAGTTTGTGCTGACTCAGATTTGGTGGGAAAGAAAAGCTTAGAAGAAAGGAAGCCAACGCACTGTAAAAAGGCTTTAATCAGAGCTATGTGCTCTGACTGGCATAGTGTTCAAACCTTCCAGAGAAGTAATCTTGACTGCCTTGATCTATTATTACATGCGCCCCAGGCTTCAAAAGTTTAAACCTTCTAATCTTTGGCATCAAACCCAATAAACTGACATTATCACCTAAGCTACACTCTAGATTTAGGCAACATTAAGTACTGTGCAACTCTATATGAGGTCATATACATAGGCTGTTCTGTATCTCTCATCTTCAGTCCAAGCTATGGTAAATTAGAGGTTGCATGAATAGCCTGTTGAATCAGCAAGATATTTCACTTCTAACCGCAGATAAAGCTCAGTCACATATCCATACTGATAACTCTTTAAGCCAAATTTAAGAGATTAGAAGAACCACGAGTTGTTAAGACAACTTTGAAGACAGGATGTGATCTAATGTAAACTATTTTTCAACCTACTGTTTATGTGAAACTATTTGGGCCTGTTCCTATTCCATTGTGGAATGCTGCCAGTGACATTAGTGGTGCAGTTGTGGGTTATTTGTTTATATGCAATATATAAGCTTCTCATTGTTCCAGGGTTTTTTTTAATCAAAGTGATTACTGGTAAAAATTGCAAGAAGAAATACATGGAAAGAAGTTTGCTTATAAGCTTGAAAAAACAATCATGATCTTACCTTTGGATCAATTTCAAGCAAGCGTGCTAATCTTTTTAAGTTTAATTGATCATAATTAACTCTATAGTATCCAGATACATTTACATTTAGCAGGATCCAGTCATATTCTGATTCCGATACTTGCATTTCAGGAAACATTTCTGTAAAGTGACATTAAAGTTTAGCAATGCACAGAAAATAAATGATACACTCTCGCATTTATAAACATTGGGTTCAGTGCTCCTCTAAGACACAAGTTGGAGGCTGGACACAAAGAGAATCCTCCAAAACCAGACACATTTGAGCTCTAAGTTCTGCACAGTGGAAGAACTTCAACAAGCAACTGATTCCCGCAGGTCACCCTGAAGATGGCAAAGGGGAGGCTGAAGAACCAACTCGCTCCTACTCAAAAGAGCTGGCTAGCAGGCAGCTGTGAGAGTTCAGAAAGGTTATCTGGGAAAAAGCAGACTGCATGAGGAGCAATACCCCTACGTGCTTGCTGCTTCCAGTGTTACTCCAAAACATAACTCTACCTCACACAAGAACTGACCTCCTATCAGTAACCACATAAATCTAGTGGAGATCTAGGGAAGCAGAATAGCTAAGCTGATGCAACAGAGACAAACAATCAAAAAATTTAGCTGTAAATAAATCCTGTAGCCCTTGTGAGTCATATCACTCACTAAAGGCCTCCTTCTGCAATCCCATTTCACCTAGTTATTACCCAGACTGCGTGTCTGATTACCTGCTCCCACTAGCCAAAGGTACAACTCAAGGAGCCGATGCAGCTTTGAAGGCTCTAAGCTGCCTCATCACAAGAGTATTTGAATGCTTCTTTAACTGAGTTTTATCAGCCTGATTTAAGAAGAAATTAAACTCTCCTAAGACAAAAAAAAATAAAAAATTTATGCACATAGTGTGCATAGTCTAGACACAGTGCTGGAGACTGGGACTTGAGTGTGTTTTGACTAAGCAGGTACTACAGGACTCAGCCTTAGTCATTTTCACAAACTAAATAAAACGAGAGAGAAAAGTGGTACATGACAGATACTAGCTTAACAGTTGAAGAAGTCTGCGGGTGGCTAGACTACAGCACTAGCAGTACTTTCCGTGTAATGGCATATGGGTACAATGCTCTGCTAATCATCAAAAGCACTTGTAGATGCAGCTAAAATAGCAAAAATATGCTCCGAGATGCAAATTATTCCCCATCTCCATCCCTCATGCCGAGTGAAACATGCTCTACCATAACAGCACAGTTTTCCTAGTGTTTTGCTTTTACTGCAAAGACATGTATCACTCAGGGACCAAGTCTCTTCCTGCTGATGACCAACACAAATATACAGGCAGAAGCTAAGTACTTAGATATTGCCTGACAAGCCTTAAACCAACAGGGCAGGCTTTTAACACGATACAGTGCAGCTTTAAATAGACTGGCTTGGCTACTAGCAGCATCCTAGCTTGGAGTTTAATTTACCCTGTTCAGAAGCAAGATAAATTAACTCTTGCAGAGCTCTTCGCAACAAAAATATACATACCCTAAAATCATTTTTGAGATCTTCTCTCTTTATGCATTGTTATGCCACTGCAGCAACTATTCAACAAAGCTCTGCTTCTTATCAAATCCCTCATTTTCATTTACCACAACCATTCTCATGAACACCTTTGAACACCTATGAATGACAACATTAATAGAAGTTCTCAACCAGAAGTCATTTTAATTTTACAGGAACAAATGGTAATTCAATTTAAAAATACTCTCAACATTTCCAGCCTTTTAGGAAACCATTTAGTTTAGCAAAAAGTAGAAATGAAAAATCAGAATAATTATTTATTAGGGTTTTTTTTTTTTTTTTTTAAGATCTTTAAACCTGAATGCAAGTTCCTTGACTGAAGTCTAGCATCTTTGATAGGTTTAACACACGTTTTTCAAATACAAGTGCAAAGTGTTTTAATGACTGAATTTCTACTTTATGGTAGTTGCTTCAGACAGATGCAACACGATGTTTTTTTTCATACATTCTCCTCTAGCTCTCAAAGTACACGATGGCTGAGGAAACTGAATTGTTATCAATCATTAATAAAAGCTTAACACATAGCACTAGCTCACAGCATCTCCTTCCAAGCAAGCACTGCTTAACACTTCTTTCCTCCATGTTTTCTAATTTTTCACCTTATCTATCACTGGTTTACTTGATTTTAAATCTAAAGCACTCAGAGGAATAAACATCCACTGACTGGTTATCTACTTGTCCATGTACTGTGAAATAACCTCTCCACCCATCTTCTTGCCTCAAGAATAAGCAAAGTAACTTTTAATCATTGCAAACAGAGGGCAGAGAGTTGGAATACACACACAACATATTGGAGTTTTGCTCTTAAGCATTCCATAAACACATTAGTCTCTGCATCTATTTGTAACTGATTCAGAGTTTGATGGAGTTCAGGACTAACTTGCCAAAGAAAAATAATTAGCCAGTTCTAATGATTACATTCTTCTCTCTCAAAAAAATATAGTTGTTTATTGGAAAGCACTAAGATGAGAAAGAAATGAATTTTTATTTGACTGGATATGCCCATAAACTCACTTTTTTATTATAAGCCTTTAAAACTTTTTAAAAATTCTACTCTTCTGAGAAGACCGCATAACCAAATTAAATTATATGGTGTTGAAAATATGCTTTTTCTGTTTTTACAGATATCCATATGTGACAATGTTGGGTCACTTCATACAGCTGTTTTCAATCTTTTTCAGTCTTCATATCTATTACTTGAGCTTGATCATTTTCTGAGGTATCATGGCCAAAATCTGAGGCCCTTTATACATTCAAAAACTCTCACTAATGTCAATGGGATCTGCTGGAGTAAGAATAATACAGAAATGTGAGGAGATTGCAATTTAGACTTGTGTACAAAATGACAAATCAAAATCACTGTGGAGATCTCTACTCAGAATGTGCATTCTACAATATTATTAAAAACATACTCTAAAGCTTGATTGCAACTTAAAGAAAAACAATACAATAACTTATTTGAAAATCTATTGATATTGTAACACAAGTTAACACAATAGGTAAGTGTGGACTTTGCCTTACTAAGGTTTTACCTCTATTCTTATTCAATTCAAATATATCTTGTTTATAGAAGTGTTTAGGCATGTTGTTATCAGCTTGTTTTTAACATGTATGAACTAATTCATTACTTACTGCTGCTTTTATCGAGCCACAATAGGGGTTGTGATGATCCATTTCTCATCCAGGAAATAGGAACAATCCATGTGTTACTTTGGGGGGGGCAGGGGGGTGGGAGAGAGATAATTAATACTTATGCTTAAAAAACAAGCTCTCAACTGATGCTAAACTAGACTGCAATGAGTTCTTATAAGAATCTCCATCTATCCTCCTTCTCTGATGCACAAACCTCATCAGATGGTGGTAGTTATGCTGGACCAGCCCTTAGGTTCATTGAAGATAGGGTAAGTTTGGGCATGAATTTCAATAGGCACCCATATTTAGACTATTGTCCTATATTAGATCTTTGAATACCACTATTTTTGTGGTCTGCTTTCCTTCTCCAGGCAGTAATTTTATTCTCCTCACTTATTACACTTCATTCTATTTCTGGAAAAAGTAAAGCTCCTTTTCAGAAGTGTCTCTACCAAAAAATGCTCCAGGCAGGCAATACAATCTTGATTTTGACAACTTTAATTTCCTTTCAGAAAATGTGAACCTCCCAGAGAAACACATGAAAGCTATGAAACCTGCAAGTTCAAGGAAATGAAAGATTCTGTAATGCATGTCCTGGGTTTGCTTAAATTTCCATGGTATTGCCTCTTGCTAAAGGACTTGCTAAAGGACTTAACATTTGTGACTTGGAATTCCTTATCTGAGCTAACCAAATAGGTTGAATGGACTAATTCTCTGCATTTCCTCGAGGTTGGAAGCAAAGGAAACTCTGTGGTTCTCACCAGATCTCTCTTGTGGTTGTGCATATTACCAGCAATTATAGCCAGAAAAAAGCTGCTTTGGACTATGCTCTGCTTTGAGTTCTCAGCCAGGCAAGAAATACATCTCATGGGTTCTGCCTGTGCATCGTACTACTCAGAACAATCGCTAAATTTCCTGAAACTTCATGAGTTTCCAGAATGGGTGACTCTGATCACCATTTTTAGGCACCTAAATATGCAGTGTGGCTTGCAAAAGCACCAGACACTCATTCCAGCAATGTTCACTGACAGTCAGGAATTTAGAGCTGCGTGTCACGTACTCATTACTTTTCGAAAAACGAGTCATTTATTTAAGTGCTTCAATGAAACCCCATTGTCTATGTCAAGGAGAAGAAATTGGGAACGTGTGCTGGCAGAAAGCTGCAACATGGTTCTGCTAGGTCAGTCTGGACAACTGAGGGATGAGGAGCGAAGAAAATGCCAGAACTCCTGGCCCACATCTTATTAATGGCCAGTGTCTGTCATTACAAAGCCATTATGTGGCTGAAAGAGTCACCACTCCAGAGGAAAGCAACCCTTTCACAAAACAAACAGCTTACAAACTCCAAGCCACAAATGGATTTTTTTACTTGACAGTTTATAACCAGGGAGCAGGGTGAACACAGATCACCAAAACATAATGTCCTAACTGAAGAGTTTCATGCAAAAAATAGGGTATATAAATATACTATAAAAATACAAGCTAAACATACTTGTAAGAATCAGTACTGTTTTCATTCTTTTTATTAAGAAATTGTTCCTGACTGATTGTGCCAGTGGATAGATTTAATGTTAAAACTGGAAACCCATTTTGGCATGTCCAGGAATCCATTATTTTTTTTACAGATGCTGGCAACTGAACTTCATCCTGTGCATCTACAACCTTCAAGAGAAACAGGAATTAGAAATATTTGTGATAAACAGGCACTTACTGATACTGCTTCAGCAACATTGTAGGGATTGTTCTAACATATTAGAGAAAAATTAACTTCTTAGGAATTTGCTGGTCTTTGGCTCATGCACAAAATCAAAGTGAAAAGGCCATTATTGACACTATTATAGAGACAGCATAACCCCTTATGGGAACTGAGATGACATTTCTCATTCTTGTATCTTCACTGCTTACCCTTCTCTTTTTTGTTTAATATACTTGCATCCTTGTAYGCCTGACGACAGACAATTTGCTTATTTCACTCACATAAAGCTGCTGGAATATAGAGATTTTAAAGCGAAAGCCTAATGAACAAATTCAACAGGAGCAACATATGGAAAGAGATACTAAGCTGCAGTCCCAATCAGTGTGAATTAGCATTGTCTCTGTTGGCTTTAAAGATGCCAGAGCCTTGCACATCTGAAATTGTGGCACTCTTGTTCTTAATCTGAGGCAGCTTGCAGCACAATCAAAGAMTTCTTTAGGGGAACAGTGAGGTGGAATTTTTTTTTTTTTAAATAATAAACCTATTATTAATACCTGTTTTCTTATTCAGATTCCTGCCAAAACCAGCAAAGGGTGAAATGCTGAGCTACTGCCACAGGTGTAGACTTTGTTGAATCTGTGACATATCAGCATCTTTGATCATCAAACCCTGCGTATTCCACACTTTGCTGTGGCAAAACTTACTCTCAAAAAAAAAAAAAAAAAAAAAAAGCTCTGCAATTTCAGGCAGGCTGAGGCAATCCATGAAATACAAAACTCCACCCCGTCCCTGATTTTCCATCTCATCTTTCTACTCCTTTTACTTAATTCCACTGATCTCAAGTGCAGTTAAGTAGCCAAATAAACATTTGTGAAGATCTTTGCSAAAAGAGCCATCAAAGGAAATTGTATGCAAGGGAAAGACTGAATTAGGGACAGTCATATCCCAATTCAATTTTCTACAAACAGTATATTCCCCAAATTTGGCCTATGCCAAACACCAGAGCAAGAATAGTAGAGATAAAATGAATACCATTTGTATGTGGGTCCACAGATCATCTTGGTTAGCATTTGAAAAGGAAAATGTTTTCAGATAAGACTGCAAAGAAAAAGAAGAATTCATGCAGGTTCAATGAAAAACATCAACAAGGCAGAAACTAATTTGTACAACTGTTATTTTTAGGCTAATAAACCAAGATGAAGACATTAGTTTTTCAAACTTACATTGAGTGCTCTGATAAACAGCTTTTCAGTCAGAAAATTAGAAAGCATCCAGGTAATGGAAGCCCCCTGAAGCACAAAAAAAAAGCTACAGGAACGTATGAATTATTGCAATTATTACTGCAATAGTTTTTCAAACTGTATTTCAGAGATATGTATCTGGCTATTCCTACACTTCATATTTTATGGAGGTTACAAATTTATTCATCCTTTCTTTTGTAGGCAAATAGATTTGCAACATTCAATATATCTGTATGAGCTGTAGAAACAAATTTTGAACAACAAAAAAAATACAAAAACCACTGTAATATAACAAGATATTGTTATATTCACTGTTCCGCTCAAGCCTACTTTGCATCATATTAGCTTAGAATATACAAGAAAAGGGAAGAATTTTATTTTTTCCCACCTTGTTATATGTGATGCTGTCAAATAGAGAAATTAAGAAAAATGATCCTCTGATCTTGTCTTCGCTCACTGACAGTGATCGAACTCCTATTTCATTGTCCTCTCTTAAGACGGATTGTACAACATGATCATAAAAGATTTTATCCTGAAAGTGGAAGACAGAAATCTAAGTGCATTGTGAGCTATAAAGAAAATATTTATTTTCAGGCACAGAATCTGGCTTATGGAATTAGTATTAATAGAAATAGCCWGTCAATAAACAAGCAACAGTCTTTTTCTCCCCTAACTTTCACAAAAAGTAAAACTGACCCCACACCCAAACGTAACATTTTCCAGATGCAACATGGGGCATTTCCATGCTACTTAGGGCAGCGAAAGTTCTACATCCAAGATGACTGTGGGCTTGTGCCTGCTAAAGGTAGTTACACTGTAATCCTCAAGGAAAAACAAAAGTCAGTTGTATTATAGCAAATCACACACACACACAAAAAAGAAAGTTTATATCTGGTTTACATCTATATCTTGCTAATCTGGCAGCATCTTCCACCCAGGTTCTGCATTGCTCCTGCTGCAATCCTGAAAAAACAATCTGAAGACTATACTACTGAGTACACTAAGAGTTAACAGTTGCACTATGCAGCATTTCTGATGTCACCAAGGAATAACTACGAGGAAAAACTGCTCCCTTGCTGTCAATCAGTGAAGCTCTCTTTTTTGCAAATGATGCTACAGTTTCTACCAGCTGAGCATCTTTCCTAAGACTGAAAGGCAAATGACATAATTAGGTAGGTAAAGAAAGAACTTAAACTTTTAAAATGCTCCAGGCCAGTTTGAGCACTTGGATTTGTCAAAGGGAAGAACACAGCTTTTAATAAATAGGATGAAATTTGTTTGACCATTTTTCTCTTTTGTAAAGAGCCAATAAATTTCAGAGCAGGTTTTGTAATTTTCCAGATTCACTTTGTAATTATGTGTGGCCCACAAACCTGCACAAGAAAACCCTGTGTTCTTACACCTGTGTAATTTATTCTGGATTTCCAAGGCAAATCACATTCCATTTATCAAATGGAATTAGTGCCCTGCATTAAATTTTTCTTTACGCAAATAAATAAAACAGAAACCATTTTATTTAGAAGCCTGCCCTTCTAAATATCGAAGATCAAAATTAAAAAGGAGATAAATACTTATTACCAGCTTAAAACTTGGTAGCCTTTATACTTTGCAATGATATTACAATGCTGCTTCACAGAGAATAAAGTGACCTGTTGTTGAAGTCCAAAGAAAGAGATTAGCATATCCCATGACTTAAAAATCCTCCTGACAAAATCTGTTGGACATGCCTGTATTAGTTTCCAATTAAGCATGCAATTAAGTACTTTGGTGAATTAGAGAAGGCAAGTGATGAATGGTCTTTCATCTGAGCCAGATAAAAACCAGACTGGATTGATCACTAACTGAGCAACCAGGAGATGGTTTTCAGTTTTTCTGGTTTTGCTTCTAGGCTATCATAGTTTAGATTTTAAAAACAGCAGGAGTTTCGGGGTTTAGTACAGTTGATTAGAGTTTTGAGAGCAACATACAGAAATCAAGACTGTAAACCCATTGTGAGAACACGGAAACATGAGCACAGTAAACCGATCTGTCCAGGGACTTATCACACAAGAACTATAAGGTAAAAGGCAACATTCTCTACATTTAGAGAATTTAGTTTCTCCCAATACGTAAAGCCTCTAAAATATCTTCAAAGACTAAACCATAGCTGTTTTATTTTGTTCATATAAGGCACAATTAAGAAAATCCTACAGTGGAGAATTCTTTTATCTAGTTGTGCTTTCGCTGATCAGTAGATTTTGTTTTTCAATATCAAAGAGAAGATCTTTCTGTAAGTTTACTTGCATTTTGACTGAAAAATTTATTAATAGTCTTATAATAGTTATGTCAGAGCAAAGAACCAAGTACATATTACTCAACTCCCAGTCACTGGGCCACATACACATCTCAGTCAAACCAAAACTATTTATAGCAACTTCAGTAGGATTGTATGGAGGTAGATTTGACAAAGAATGTCAGCTTTTACAGTACAACTATATTACAGGGCGGGGAAGCTAAGAAGTGGGCACATCTCTTGAGTCCAGTCACCCAGCAATTTACTGTAAGAAATCTGTGAGGATGAAAGTTACTTTCCTTTGCTTCTGTCTTTGACCGCAGGTGATGACCCAAGTCCAAACAAGTCTAAGACTAAATGGTGTCTTTCTGGTTATTAAAGACATCAGCAGAACAAGGACTATTCCTTATGTCCTAACTTTCAGCCAAGTTCTTGCCGGTTGGCACCAGGCTTTCAGAAGTACCTAACCAATAGAAAACACTAGGTTCAGACACACAGGAGGACCTCTGACTTGCTGAATCTAGGCATAACAACTTAGAATAAAGGATACTTTAACAGAAAACAAATGAAACTTTCCAAAAACACACATAAACCTTTCACATCCAGCTTATCAGATGTGGAATCTTTATTGCAGRTAGAGAAAACAGATGTAGACTTGACTGAATTGTATTCAAAAGTTAAGCAACCAGGACCCAGGCAGCATGCAGAATTCTCTCACCTAACACAGAAAGGAGAAATATATAGGTACATGAGATACGGTGTGTCCGGTTCTCTCATAAACAGGGCTTGGAAACAGGCAGAGGGAAACCATCTGCTACAGAATCCAGGAGGGGGTGGGGGTGGGGGGAAGAGGGGTTTGGTAAGGACAGATCTGGAGTAAAATGACAACCCCAGTTCTTTAGCTCCTTGTCACTGCAGAATCACAGTCGTCCAGCCATCCTCTGTGCTGACTGTAGAAGAGCTGTGTTTGCTCACAGTCCCCAGCAGATAGAAAACCTTCAGGAAAGAATCAAGACCTGCCGATAGTTCCCAGGGGAGTTAAGTTACTAATGCCACGGCTTAATTAAATTCCATCTCTTGCATCTTCCTTTTCTCCCTATGTGCTGGAACAATTCAGCTTTAGCACTTACCAGTGAAAGCTTGGGTTCAACAAAGGTAGCTCCCAGGTATTCAAAGTAAGATGCCAGTCCCTCATTAAGCCACAGATCATTCCACCAGTTCATAGTAACCAGATTTCCAAACCACTTAAATAGAAAGAAAAAAAATGTCTCAACATCTCTCTGAGCTGCTCTTTTTATTCTTGTAAGTTAGAAATATCTATGCCCAGGAGACTCTAATGTGCACGTCAACTGGATAAAATGCTGCACGTTTCTTCAGTTAGTAGAAATTCAGTAGGACAGAGATGCATCATGGAAAAAGTCAGATGTTCAGGTCAGCAACTTTTTTTAATTGCTTCATCTAAAACTTCATACCATGAGCACATCAGTGATTTATATCAATCTTTTATTCTATTTAATTGGAGGTATTTCCCAATAAAATCTATAGAACCAGAAAATCTAATCAGGCTACGATTAAAAATATAGCATTTATCAAACCATTACAAAAACATTTTTCCAAAGAGCCACTCTTAAATGAAATAATTTTTGTTTTYCCTTGTTCTTAACAAAAGAAAATTGTCAAGTGGATGATAAACACAACTGGGGAAATAACCATTTCCAAAATCAGCAATTCCATATCCTGTGAGCAATAAAACTTCCACAACAGCTGCTACGTACTCATATTTGGCAGTCTATATTTAACAAAAAAACAGTCATTTGAGGATTTGTGTTTTATTTGTTAATTCTTAAAATCTTGGCCTATAACTATGTTTTAAAATAAAGTTTAATTAAAAGTACTGACATTATTTTATTTGCCTGCAATAAAAACACTCTGCTCATCTGAAGGTCTGAAAAGTTACAGACCTTGTCAGGAGGGCATAAACGTGCACAAGCCAAGTTAAACTCTTTTGCTAACTTTGTTGACTAACTACTTTCTTCTGGCAAACAACAATAAAGTAAACATAGTCAATAAAAAAGTGAAACTGCATTATCATTCCAAACCCAATAAAAAATATTTTGAAAATCTCTATGAAAACTGTGCAAAGTTCCAGCTACATTGTAAAATGTTTTTATTTTGCATTTATTCTATAATACCATAAGTTGTTTCTTTTGGAAAAACAAATACCTCTTGCAATATGTATGTGTATTCCCACTAATGAAGTCCACCCATTCCCCCACTGAGGTACTAAGTATAGAATATACAGAGAGTACTATATCATCCCTACATTTTTTTCTAGTATGGCATTTGGGTATTTAAAAAAAAAAAAAGTGGTTCATTAAGTTTTGTACATATCAGTGAGCGCTGTGCTGTCATTATGCAGTCCATAATCTGAAAGAACTTGCTTTTGACATTGATTTATCAACTGAATTTACGTACAATTGAACGTTCAAGTCTTTCAACCTCCTAGTGCTCCATGGATATGGATTTTGTTAATGTTTTAATAGTTCTTTCTCTATTTGCCACTGATTTTTTCACACACCCCTTACAGTCAAGTCACTATTTTTCTCCTATTAGTCAATGACTTCACATCATCAGCAACTGGAAGGAAATAACTTCATAGACAAGTAAGTGTACCAAATTGTTTACCACATGCCTGGTGTCCTATCTCATGTGACGCAATTACAGCAATCACAGCCTTTCTGCCTGTGAATTTATCACTTGGGAAGTACAACAATGACGTTTCTTTGAAAGTCATTAGTCCCCAGTTTTCCATAGCACCTGCTTCAAAATCAGGTAGTGCAACCAGATCTAAATTGATTCAAACAGAGAGAGGAAAAAAAAAACACTTTAAAATTTTCAGAAATAAAATACTCACAAATATTAGTGTGCAATTAAAAGATACTACGTTTTTAGTGGTTCTTTGCTATATCATGGTAATTTTCATGGTGCAGAAAGGAGAAATCAGTAAATTAAAGGTTAAGAGTTTTATTCCATGGATGTGGTATGCTATAAAAAGAATATTGCAAGAGGACCCACTATTTCTGTGAATGGTGTTTCATCAGCAGCCACTTCCGGTCCATTAAAAAAAAAAAAAAAAGTAATCTCACCTGTCTTTGGCAAAGGGTAGCTGATATTAAGCAAGTCTTCCAGGTATGAAAATATTGGGCCTGTGATATTTAAAGCATAGTCAACATACCCATTTTTAACTGCCTCTTTCCGAGCCCAAATACGTATCTGCAATAAAACAAGGAAGTATTATTTTAGACAACCCTCATATTTTCCTTTTCTTTGCTCCTCTTCTGTGAAACATTGTTTGAAAACACTGTCTGTCCACACTAGATCATGCAATAAAGCTTTTCATCAAAAACCCAACCCAAGTAGTGCTTGACCTAACAAAATATGGATCAGAGCCTAAACCCACTAAAATCTAGGAGACTTCTGGCACTTCAAAAGAGCCAAGAGTTGAATACAAATATACATTGCTGGAGCAAATGGATTCCCAAGTATTCTTTTATTAAATAGGAAATGCCATGAAAATATTTAAATGCACACATCTTAAGCCAGTGTATTCCAGCCAGTGAGCCTGGGGGACAAATCTTCCTTCAGCCCACCACTGGGTCCCTGAAGAGAGAGAAATGGATGTTTACAGAGCATTTGCTGTTCAAACAGCCAAATCCCTCCACTTGGACTTTCTCATAACCTGAAATAGAGAACTCTTCTCTAGCTGCTGCTAGAGACAGAGGCCCCTCTAAGCAGAAGCCACCTCTACCTTTAAGTAAGGGAGACAGTAGCAGCAAGCAAAGCTTCCTGTGCCCATGTTTTGCTTTACTGACTCCTATCAGTACTTGTCAGTCCAAGAAGGTGGTACCACAAGCAGAGCTGTGAGCATCAACTTGTTTCATACAGGGGACAGCAGGTAGGACATACAAGTCCAAGCTCCACCTTTATAAAGGAGGTAATACTGGGCTTCCTACCGCACCTCTGCACTGTCCTCTCACCTTGTCCTGCCTTTCCCTAGGAGGATGACAGTGAAGTAACCATAGAGCTAACATACCTGATCTGTTGGCTTTCAACAAAAGGAGGTAAACAAAACAACTAATGCCATTATAGTATTTTTTTTACAGCTTCTCTCAAGAAGCTTTGGCAATTCTAGTATAACAGGAAAACTGAATACTCTCTGTTTGAAGCTTCTTTATACAGAAAACAGTTATTTTGAATGCTAAAAAATTGTGCCCATTGCAGAAAAACAAGTACATAAAAGGCTTGGAGCACAGCATTGCTTCTGCTGAGGTCATTACCAGACACTGAACTTCAGTGAGTTGTCACAGCAGCAGAAATGGATACTTTTTTGATTAAAACAGCTAACAATATATGAAGATCCAGACCCAGTACCGTATGCAGAGTAACCACCCCCTAAAGTTTTAACATATACACACAATATGTGCTTGTAGAATCTTATCAGAATACACCTATGAAATGATCAAGACAAGATAATATGCTAATTATTATACAAGAAAACTTTCTGTAGAAATATTTCTAGGATAAATGTTAGCAGTTTTGCCACATAAGCAAATACTTTTGGAATGGAAAGCACAGTTAATATCTGTGATATCTTCTAAAGCACATGATGCAGCACAGAGCTAATTCCTGTTGTAAACTGTGTAATGTGTTATGCAGCCCCATATTTACCTCATTTCCCCGCTCAGTTCTGGTGACATAATCAAAATCACAAATCACAAAAGCAGTTATGTAAGTTGACATTTTCAGTGAAGTATTGAACGTGGTAATGGCCCACAGGCTTCCATTTTCATCCTTAATTTCAGAAACATCTAAGAAAAAAAAGTATCAAAGAAACATTCAAACCATGACTCTTCTCTTGCATAACAAACAAGAAATTTTGTTTCCTGCATTTTTTTTTTTTTAACACCTCTCTGATACACTGTAGATCTGCACTAACTTCATAGGCTTCTGGCAGCAGGCAAGCTGCCAGTAAGCAGCCAGTCTCTGTACTACTACCCTGTTATCAGAGTTGTGACCTTTCAGGCAAACACCAAAAATCCACTCTTGAGCTTCTTAACTCAAGCCTCTAGAGCATATCAAACTGCATCAGTTTTAGGATGTGGCCAAACTGTGAACAATTTATCCTATGCTGCATATAATACACATGATCGATTATAATTCAAATACAAGTTATGTGTGCCTAAGATTTACCAAAAAAAAAAAAAAAAAGAAAAAAAGCTTCCAAGCTATTGTTGCAGAGATCCCATCTATTACAATTCCTAAGTTATTTAACTTCTATGCAAATCTCACAAACCTTCCTTTTTATTGCTGAAAATTATTTAGGTGAAAAATAAAGATTCATGGCAACAAATTAAAGAAAAGATCCATTAAGAAGCAGGCAAGAGATTCCACAGCTTCCTGTAGGAATACTAATTTAGGGAATTTGTTTGGAATCTGAGCCTGCACTCCACACGAAGCCCAGCAAGGGACAGGAGGGGCACTGCCACAGAATTACATGTAATTCTTATTGCATACATATACAAGAGACAATAGTCTCTTTGCCTGGTAGACTTTTTCATATGATGTACATACATCTTAAAATCTACATAAAATGAAAACAATCCTTTAATACCACAATTCTAGGTTTTCCACAAACTTCTGGAGCTGCCATTTTGTTTTGAGGAGAGGTCATGCAGTAAGATACACTGGCTGTGCAGTAAATGTTAAGAATCAAACCGCATCCAACTCCCAGCTACCAGACAAGAGCACATCTCAATTGGGAAGAGTCTTGAATTATTGCCAAAGGCATTAATTAAGAAAATCCRTCTGAGAATTTTTAATTTATAGGCACAGATTTTCTGTGCATTTTCAAAGCATTAGCCCACGGACAACAGAATGTTGTTGCATTGAATGATAAAGTTATTCTTTATTCAGATAAATTACACCCTTTTTTAAGGTATTTGGGGGGGGGGGCAGGGGGGGAATCACAGACGTCTACTTGTTGTTTACTTACCAATAGCAGGCATGTTGGAAAGAGCCACATAGCTTGGGTCATGGACAATTCTGATATTAAATGTGGCCTTCATGGCCGGTTCATCAAAGCATGGATAAACTGTCCTGGCATATGTTGGTTCCAGTTGGGATGCAATCAGCATACTATATCAAAAACACAAATAAGATTAATTCAGCATGTTACAGCTGATCAAAATCGACACAGAGTGCACAAAAATGCCAAATAAGAAAAAAGAAAGAAAAAAAAMCACAAAATATGCAGATTTGGAAAAGATTTGATTATTTAAAGTCATGATTAAATCCCCTCCCCGTCAGACAGCTCAGTTTGGAGGCTTCTAAAGGAAAGTAGGGGTGGGGTTTTTTTGTGTTCTTTTTTCAAATGAGTTATGTTTTTTCCCCCTTAACAGGCTTTTCCGGATATCATATTTTGATTATTTGAACTTTTCTAGTTTGGTTACTAAGACTACACTGATTAAAGTTTTGTACAGAGGAGACAAATGCTCAAAAAGTGATACAATGACCAACTTTCATTACATAATTAAAATCTCTTCTCTGTACAGCTGCTCATCTCTCTAACGCAGGCTCTCTTATTTTACCAATACATTTTATTAAAAGACTGTAAGCATAATATCTGTTAGCCAACCATGCATAYATGCGCTTGCATGTGCATAAACATGCATACACCTCCTTCCATCCAAACCACAGAGAAAAACCCCAGTGAAAGCAGTGCCAGAGTGCAGAGTACCCTTCGCTGCCTTACACTGCGGAGCTTTGCCTCGCTTGGGGCAGATCTTTGTGACACAGTGGTTGGAATCAAGAGATAAATCACTAAATCCAGTGGCCAAAGTTCAAAAACAAAAATTCTAGACTGTTCACATTGAGGCATCTTTCTGGGAATTTGAGAAATTCTACTGTAACTGTTCAAGCCCCATACCTGCAGGCCACAGGCCACTTAAAGCATTGAAAACTCCATAGGAAACAGACTTTTACGTGTATCTGAATGAAGTGAACAACAAAGTGAACATGCTGAAAGAAGAAAAAGGCATGCAACCATATAACTTAAGATTATCAAACTTTCCACAATGTTTAGAAGACTTCAAAATAAGTCAGATAAGTTAAGGGAGTTTCCAGCAGCTGTGGCTTGCATGAATGGCATGATCCTCTTTTTTCATCAACCTTAATGCCATTACACTGTTAATATTTTTCAGCTGTGGTTGTGGTATCCCCTAATAGTATATTTGATACATTAGGTTCACACAGGCTTAGGCTTAGCACAGAGCCATCACAGCCAAGCCAGAGGCCATGAGAACAAGTATCAATACCTATGCAGTAAGCAATGAGTCAGATCTACACTGCATGCACAGCATGACTGCATCTGCTGTCAGATCTGTAGCGCTGAGCACGGGGCCCATCAAAACAATGTCTGTGACCTACTGGTGCATGTTTTAAGATGCCCTTTTTTCAATACCTGAAATTAATAGTTTAGCTTTCCATTTATATTTACATCATTTCACAGAAGATATACTGCACTGTCTGGAACTAGACCCAAAGAACAGAGCCATTAGCTTGCTGCTTCCATGAACAAAACTTAGCAATGTTTCCACCCAATTCCCAAGGTCAGCCCTCATGAAGGTCAGTACCTTGCACTTTGACAGATGCATGGCCGCTGCCTTTTTAACCGCTGTGTTACCTAACCCTGCTCAGAGCAAATCTAACCAACACAGCTAGGAAACCATGATGAAAACATCTGCAGCCCATCTACGCTATGCCTTCCTCATTAATTCAGCTCTAAGCCATCAGCAATGTCAACAGGACTAGTGTGCAAGAGTATCACAGTCTCAAAACAAGGTACACCTTGCATTTAACAGACATAGCTTGACACCGTACCATAATACAATTTATGACATTTAAAGACTCCATGTTGAACACACTCTGATGCACAGTGACTATCAGGACCATGATGTCTGTTTTGAAGTGAGGATTAGCTCAAGGGAGAGCAGCACAAGGTCTCTGACTTCTTGCCTATTAATATAGAAATATTCTTTAAGGACCTGATTCACTGCAGAGTCCTGTACATGCTGTGCCAGCCATCAGCTTCCTTACCGAAGCAGCTAAAAGCTTCACCTGAGACCTGAGTATCACCTCCTGCCCTCCTTTACGTTGTTCATGACAGAGGACAACTTAAATCTCTGCCAGGGGTTACACAGGAGCAGCAAAAGCAACAGGCCACTTCATTGAGGAATCAGTCACTGAAAATACTCCTATTCTAGCTTCACCGTCTTCCCAGGYAGCAAGGCTTTTGTGCACGCAACTGCGCATTCAGTTACAGTTTGGTCATAGGAAACGCTGAACAACCTCGCTCCTGCAAATTTCCCAGCACCAGTGGAGTTACAGTCTCTGGAGGCTCTTTGCTAGCAGAAACTAATGCAGCCACAGAGTGAATTTGGCCTACTGCCCACAAGAATTCTTGTTCAAGAGCACAAAATAATATCTATGGGGCCAAAGCATGATCGTAAAAGAAGAAATATGAGGAAGTATTAAAAAGTGATTTTTCAGTGGGTCTCCAAGTAAGAAGAAAAATGAAAATGTTTCATGCATGTTACACAAATAAGTTATTTCAGAAACACTACCTCACATCATTTGTCAGAATGAGTCACTGTTGGGGTTTTTTTGCTTGTTTTTAGAAAAGGTGGAGATATTAGCATGAACTGAATCACCAGCAAACTTTATTCCACATTGCAACTTTATCGCAAAACAAATTACCCAGACGGAATTTTATTTTCAAAAAAGCCTAACATTGCCTAAGCAGCAGATAAGTTCCTCCCTTACTCCTGCAGTTTTGTGCACTGATTCATTTTCTTTTTTTAAATAATTTTTATAAATATGCCACCGCCTCTTCCTCCTCCAAGTAAAATAAATACAATACATTTGGTGTCTAAATAACAAGGAAAAATTAAGAGAGTTTCATGTATAGTACATAACTAGTGGACATTATTTCACCTGATAAAAAACATCACTGTAGAAGAAATGTTTTATGTTGATGCAAAAAGGTTATTCTTCTAAAAATGCCCTTCTCATTAAAACAATGTTATTTGTAACAGTCATAGTGTAACACTTTTGTGCTAATACCTTTTACAGCTGCATTGTTCCACATTAAAAACCATATCAGAATTAAATCCATAAAATAAACCATAAAGTTGTTCAAAGAGAGTTTTACGGTGAGCAGAATATTGCAGGTTGTATGCAGTGGCTGTCTCCCACAACCAGTCCTTCTTTCAGGTGACCAGTGCTCAATACTAATATGCAACTCAAGAAAACATCAGATGTGTTGTTTGCTCCGATTTTTGTCAGATGACTTTGATGGTCCTACCCACAGAATCACAGAAAACAAGGTTAAGAAGAATTTAAGCTTCCCTGTTCTGAGGCACAATTAATTGTACCAATGTCATTCTAAACCTATTTTCTGTCGTTCTAATATTTGGTAGGTAAGCAACTGAAGGAAAAAAAAAAAAAAAAGAGTCAGCCTAAATACTGTGTTTGATCACATTTTGGGATGCTTATTAACACCAGCCCTATCCAGTCAAATATCTGTACAGAAGTTGCATGGTATCCTGGAGGACAATATGTGCAGAACAGGTACTAAGCAAATTCTCACAGGATTTTGAAACACTGACATACAGCCTGCACTTTACTGTACTCTCCGCAGGGACCCTGGTAACCCTGGAGTAGTGTACATGAGCCCATTCACAGCAGCACAAYGGTCTGCATGCAGAACAACACTAAAGCAAACCTCCTGCACTGCATATATTTAAGCCAGCACTGCTAAAGCTGGGCAAAGATGGTTTCCACATCTTTCTGCCTACCCTGATCCTGGCATGAACTCTCCCAGCTATAAGTACAGCACAGATTCCCCATTTCAAAAGGGGAGCCTTCCAGATACTTTGTACTGGGGAAGTAGGAGTAACCTCCTTTTCGACTTCCTCTGCTGCTGTGAGCACTGCAGATATGGCCTGCGTGGTATCCAGACGGGTAAGACCTGATCAGGTGTGTAGTACAAATTGTCAACAGTAAAAATGCACACTGTCACCTATGATCAAACAGATGACAAACAATTTTTGTATTGGTTTTGATTTGTTCTGTTTTCTGAAACCAGTAGAGCATTCTCATTACAAAGAAACTTTTTCACACTACCTTGCCAGTGTGCTTCAGCTCTGGTTTGGAGAGAACAGGGAACAGCACTGTGTGTCAATCAGCTAATTCTGCAAACCTGCCGAGGGCAACGTGGACATCTGACCAAGAAAAATGTAGGTACCAAAGCCCAGACCCAACAAACGTTTCAGGGGCTTCACTTTTCTTTAGGATCCAGCTGTCTCCCAAAAGCTTGCCATCCAGTGCTTAAACGCCCCTGTAATCAGAGGTCTCCAGTAGTTTCACAAGCACAAATTATAAAAGCCACTACAATTTCTAGCACATACAAGAAGTACAACAATCTGTTTGACTGTAGATAAATGGCACATTGTTACAGCTGGTGGTTTAAGTTACAGACTTGATTGGTCTTACAGCGGACTAGAGAAGTCAGAAGCCCAGACAGGAATCAGATCCCAAAAGGTCTGCTGGGGCCAGGTGAAAGTCACTTCGGAAAAGCGACGGAACAGTCTTTCGGGGGGCAGCGGCTTCCTGCCAGCATTGTAATAGGCTTTGTTTGCACGGACAGCCCCGAGCTGAAAGACACTGAATGCTTCTACATAGCTCCCGACCTATTAGATCCTCCATCAGGATTCAACTTTTTACATCATTAACAGCTTGTTAGAGCTTACAAAAGCTAAACCTCAAAATGCACCTTCTCTGAAAAAGGAGGGCAAAACCTCTTCAGCGTAATGGTCCCCAGCAGATTAGGAAACTGCTATGGTATAATGACAACTTCATCCTTAGTAAAGGAAAAAAATAACAAGATACTCCTGCAGGCTCTGGATTCAGAGAAAGACTTTTTAAAGCAGAAAAGATATGTAAAATCCATTTAAGAATATCAGGAATGCAAGCAGGAACAAGTAACCAAAACAATGTTATTCTGCAATCAGTGGATCTCCTTTGATTTATTCCAGTGTCTGAACACTACTGGCATCTCTTTAMCCAGACAGCAATCTCACATTTCATTAGTGCTTCATGACAAGTTAAGATTAAAACAGCACAATTGCCATAAATCCTTTAAACACTTCAAAATTGAACTATGCACATTATTTTAATGATTTTAAAACATTTCTTCCTGTTTTCTACTGTGTCAGCAAAGCTGACAATAGCATTTTTTAGATCCTTTGAATTTTTTACAGTGTGTTTCAGTCTAATTCAGTGTTTCTTATGTAGAATTTGGATGAATTAATATGGTATCAGAAAGTAATCTGATGCAGCATTAAATAATTAAATGCTTGTTGCATTCTTACTTATTTAGAATATTATTTTTTAATATAAATTAAGCAAAGCATTCTATCTTTTCCTTAAACTCAAAAGTTGGATAAATATTCCTGTGAATGACAAAATAAAAACTAAAGAAAAACAGAATATATTTTATGAAATAACTTAGAACTATATGGTATTTTTCTGTCAAGCTAATTGACTTATCTCCTTTCCCTAAAAAAAAAAAAAAGTCTGCCTAAGTTAAATTTCCCAGATGTGGAAGACAATGGTATCAGTGAAAATTTACATAAGAGCTGGCAGCTGAAAAGCCTACTCATTGTTATGGAATAATCACACAATCCTCTTCTGTTTCCATAAAAAGAAGTTAGCTTTATTTCAGGGTTTCTTATTAGTATTACTCCTGTAGGGGCAGGTATACCTGGATCTTGAGGGTAACTGAATATTACCTGTTGGCCGGGAAACAAGAACTCCTGAGTTTTAACTCTAGTACTCCTTCTGACTCACTGTGTGACCCTCAGCAATTCACTACATCTTTAATTATTAAACATGAAATAACTTTAAATAAGCCATTTATCTGCCTCTACTTTAAACTCTTTTATCTTGAGAAATTTGTCTTCAACATGAACTATTAAGATCATGGTGTCAAGTTTCACTTTTCTTTAGCAAGTTTCACATCCAGAAATTTAGGATGAAATTCACACTGAGAAGATTCCCAGTTTTTAAAAAAAAAAAAAGGCATTATTTTGAGGCTGACAACTTTTAAGCGGTTGACTGCTTGATAAACTCACACTGTGCCAATACTACTTTCACAGTTCCAAATACACAAAGCATCAGAGCAGCACTCATTAAGGAAATCATGTTACTTAAACACAGACATACTCAGTGATGACATCCAAACAACTTTATGCGCAGAGGGAGAGCACCTAGGAACTCCGGCTCTCTAAAGCCACAACCCGTCCTGTTCCAGCGTACAGCTGCAAAGCATACATTCAGTGTCTCAGAAATCATGCCCAAGCACACTGCCCAAATCCTGAACTCTAGATTAATTCCTCACAGACRGAGGTACACAGCTGACATTTCTACACAGGAACGTACAAGTTCAGAAATAAGACTGAACTGGAGCGCAGCTCCCAGGAACTGGATGTCAGTATTGTCCAGTCCCTCATCATCAGTAGAAGGCAAGAAAGAGAGAGTTGACGTTATCTCAGAAACTTTGCTTGACCAATTAAGATAGACCCTTACCTTTCCCATAAGCCTTGTGTGGTTTGCCAAAAGGAGACCCAATCTGACAGACTCCAAAAAAGCCCCTGGGGTAAAACAAGGAAAAGCCCTGATGAGGGGCTAGGGAAAAAGGTAGGACAGCTGCTTTAAGGGATGGTTACTGAAGGGGGGGGGGAAAAAGGCAAGAATGGTGAAGGGAGCCATCAGAGCCAACCTAGAGATAGGCGACAGAGTAGGAAACCAGCACAGCACAGCAGGGAGGCAATGGGGAAAAACAGAAAGGGTCAGCAGACCTGGGAGTTCAGTGGACTTGCTTTTACAGAGTTTTGGGTGAAACCCAAAGAGTTTTTATTTCACCTTAAATTTGAGCACAGACATTCTGCAAGACATGAATTAAGATGGACCTGAAACATGAAGTTGGGAAGAACCTCAGGTCTTTGGTCAGAAGAGTCTAAATACGGCACATGCCATGCGTTTTGCCCTTCTCTAAGAAGCAGCCTCCCCAGCCCCTGCGACCAGAGTCCCAGCTTGGTTTCTGCAGACCACCCCAAGCTGATCTTGGCGGCCACGCAAGCTCCCACAGGAAAGCCAGGGCCAACTCCTTGGTGCCTTCTGGAGAAGTGGACAACAGCTTGGGAGCACATACCTTTTTTTTGGAGAGTAACCCAAAAGGCACATYCTGGGGAAGCACACAGCTGGCACCACCAGCTAACCACCTCCCTGGGCAGCCCTTGCAGCAGCTCCTGCCATCGAAGCTAGCAGGGCAGCGCACCTGCTGACACACCAGGGGACTGAGCCATCCCCGAGCCGTGCTCGACAGGGGACCAGCGAGGGAGCTGCGGGTCGTGGAGGAAACTCATCACGAGAAGACGCAGGCGCACGTCTTCCCCTCAGAGCACCTGCCGTGGGCACCGCGCCCGGCGATGCCCCGGGACCAGGCCGGGAGGCTGATGGGGCTCGCGGGCAAGATGGCGCCGGGGGGGCCGAAATGGCGCCGGAGACACGGGTCCCCGCCTTCACACCCGGCCCCCGCGCCGCCGGGCGGCCGCCGCTGCCCACCTGCTGCGGCCCTGGTCCGTGTAGCGGGTGAGGAAGAGCCCGTCGAGGTCCTCCTCCAGGCGGCCCTGGAAGCCGAGCTGCAGCACGTAGCGCCGCCCGGCCCGCAGCCGCCCGCGCAGCTCCAGCACCGCCTGCTCCGCCGCCGCCTCCTGCCGC
>NW_020449407.1:647172-650748 GCF_003343035.1 Apteryx rowi
TACATTAAAAAAAAAAAAAAGAAAGAAACCCACCCGTGTGGGGCTCAAGTCGAGCCTCCCTTGCCGCGCCGCCGCCGCCTCCTTCCGCGCGCAGCGAAACCCGCTACAGCCGCCCGGGTTACCGCCGGGTCCCGGCGCAGCACACGCTGCGGGGGGGGGCGAGCTGAGCCCGGCGAAACTGCACGGTTAAGCCTTGGTCACCTCGTCAGGCCGGCGTGGGGGTCCGCCCAGCGTCTGCTCCTTTCCCAAGTCCCCCCCGAGCCCCGCGCCGGGAGCCGCCGCGGCCAGCGCCTGCCAGAGTCCCAGGCACTGTCTAATCCCATTTACAGGTAGTTTTCCCTCTCCTTTCTTTTTTCTTTGTCTTTTGTGTTTTGTGTTTTGTTTTTTTTTKGGGGGGGGGTGGTTGGTTGGTTTTTGGCTTTCGTTGCTGTCGTTTTGAGCCCAACGCCATTCCCTTGGGCCGCGGTTCGCAGGACAGCCTCCCCCCGACCCAGCAGCTCGGTCTGCAAAACTGAGGTCAGGTATTATGTTCTCTTTCGTCGTCAGAGTTAAAGCCGAGCCCGGTTAAACTAAGTAAAGATTATCGCCAGTGCTAAGATGTTTGTCACCTGAAAGCGATACCTGTTAGGTGCCACTGTTCAGGGTGCAGCGGTGGCTTTTCCCACGCTGGCCCCAGCAGGGCCGGCTGCGACAGGGCTCGGGAGCAAAGCAAGCTGCTGGTCCCAGCAGAGGAGCATTATTTTCTGCTTGCCCGTGGCTTGGGGAATCGGGGTCCCCTTCGGCAGCGAGTTACCCAGCCCTTGGGTCCCTGTCCAGCCCCTCCGCCCCGCTCCCTCCAGCCCCGCTGCCGTCGCTGCTGTGACCCACCAGCTTCCCCAGGGGCTGCCTGCTGGCACCGGCCCCGCTGCTTCTGTTTTCTCTCACCCGGTTTGACTTGCAGGCATCTGTTTCTGTGCGTCTGTCCTCATTTTGTTCTCATTTACCCCAGCCCCACCACCCGTGCCCTGGGACCTGTCTCTGGCTCTCCCGTTCAGCCCTCTGTGCTGCCTCCACTGGGCCCATCAGCCTGGCACCCTGTGCCACCTCGCGCACCTTTACTCTTTGTCTGCTACACTAGCAGTTGCTCTCTTTTTCTCCAGCATGTTTGGCAACTTTCATTATATTGCTCTTGTATTAAGACCTTAGGACCATCTCCAACAAATTCCCCCATGTTTTCCCCCAAATTTTCCCCACTGTAATGTTTTAAAATCATATCAATAAAACATACTTTAATTTTCTCTTGCTTGCAGTAGATAGTTCAAATGTACTCTTTTCCTAAATTTACACACAATACAATAGTTATGACTTACAATAAATATTTTAGGAAGTGATGTTTAACCACCTCTTCCTCCCAAATAGTTTATATACTTACCTTTTAAAGCAACTGAAGGGTGAAGGCCTTTTTTAATCCACAGCTGCATATTCCCCTCCTGGCAGTAACACAAACACATTCACTTACTTGAAATGGGAAAATACTTTGTATGCAACACAAAAGATACGAGTAGCTTTTATTACAAATATTATAATTCACCATCTTCTTGAATGTATTTGCAGAGTCCCATGTCTGAACGAGATGATTTTGAAGGCAAAGTTGCAGGAAATTGTGGGCCATGCAGTCTTTTGCTCAGGCTGTAGTGAAGCCCAAACCTTACTCTTGGATGGAAACATATTTAAGTCAGCAGAAGCCTCTAGTACACATCTGAAGGTAAAAATAAAGCATCTATTATAAAACAACTCAGACAGCTCTATCATTCTGAAGGACATCACAGTATCTGACAAACTTTACTATCTTGTGCCAAACCAAGGAGTCTATGCAAYGCTTACTAGCTGTAAAAAGTCCTGTTGATGTCTGCTGAATTTTAAGCAAAAGAAAAAGGTCACATAGGACAACATGGACAACATGGTGGACAACTGTCCACCAAAGGTGCAGTATGGTAAATAATGCTTCATGTGCCAGTGTTGATCAGAAAAAAAGACTAGATTTTTTTCCACTGAAATTTGACATGAACTTTCAGTTAGTAAATATTACAATTTTTAAATTGTTGATAAAATATTACAATTATCCATGCTTAAATTCATTAAGACATTCAGGTTAATAACATTGTTCTCAAAAAAAACACTGTGATATCATTGTAAGCTGTATATACTGAGTGGCAAGAAGAAGAAAAAACATAATGTATTTCAGTAACTTGAAATAATTGCTAGACTGAAAGATGATTCCTTAAATCACATTATTAACGTTTTGGTCAATCTAATTTGAGAAGTACCAAGTCATGGCAGGTACAGAGATTCTAGCAGTGGGATTTGGGGTGATCAGCACTTTTGAAGCTCAGTGTTTCTTTTTAATAAAATTGTAGATCTTGTTTTCATTTTTTAGGGATGTTCTTGATTTTTTCATTTTTTACAAACTCAGATCAATATGTCTTCTAGGCATTAGGGATACATGTGCACAGCCTACATGTTTGCCCATGAAATCCCTATAAATATTTTTTATTAACTTGGGCTGTTTGTTTTATGGAATATAATCTGCTCTGTATTCTTTATTTCCCTTCTTTAACTGAGACACTACTGTATCAGCTAAAAATATTGTAATGCCTGGACATATTTGTGGCAGGAGCTATTCCATAGGAGATGCTGAAGTTGTAGACTTTTAATATTGCTCTATATATTCCAGGTGGATATTTCAGATTCCCCAGCCATTTGAAGTGAGAGGTGTAAGCTATAGGTTGACATAATTAGCACAGCTATAGATGAGCACAATATACATGAACCAAGCATGAGCTGTTGAGGACCATATTTTTTTACTGGACACATCAAAGAAGGCCTCAGCTTTCCTGCAGGCTCAGGATAAATACTTGGTGTTCTCCTTCATTGAATATGTATCTTCAATATCAAAGTCAGCACAGGTGTTACTAGTTACCTAGTAATTAATTGTAAATGTAATTACAAATAGACTTGGAAGAACAAGGTTTCCTTTCCCTAACAGGAAAAAAAAAAGACTCTATTTAAATGTTTCTGCCCTAAAGGATTTTGTATACCCTTTGTATAAATCTGTCATTGGACAGATTAGTTTACAAGCTGGTGCTGGAGCAGCTAAGTATAAATCCATGTTTGTATTGACAAGATTGTCTGAACTGATTGGTGTAGGTAGATATGAGAAAGGCAATGTGGAGGTCTTCCAGTGTAAAAGGGTCAAATTTGACCAAACATTGGAGCATTACCAAAAAAACCCATGATACTGAAAACTCAGATTAATGGTTTGGAGTGAGGTGTCATTGCATGTGGTCACTATGTGAGTGACCTTGGAGAGTCATACATATATATTCAGTGGATGTGTGCCTTATGATACTGCACGAAAGATGGTGGAGTTCAGGATCCTGCGAGGAGGCAGCAGGGCACTAAGTAGGATCACAACCCTAGACTTCAGGAGAGCAAACTTTGGCCTCTTCAGGGACCTACTTGGAGGAATCCCATGGGTTACGGCCCTAGAAGGAAGGGGCGTTCAAGAGAGCTGGTTAATATTCAAACATCACCTCC
>NW_020449407.1:652382-725893 GCF_003343035.1 Apteryx rowi
GTACAAGTATCTGAAGGGAGGGTGTCGAGAGGATGGGACCAGACTCTTTTCAGTGGTGCCSAGCGACAGGACGTGAGRCAACGGGCACAAACTGAAACACAGACGCTTCCATCTGAACATGAGGAGAAACTTTTTCACTGTGAGGGTGACAGAGCACTGGCACAGGTTGCCCAGAGAGGTTGTGGAGTCTCCTTCTCTGGAGATATTCAAAATGTGCCTGGATGCAATCCTGTGCAATATGCTCTAGGTGACCCTGCTTGAGCAGGGGGGTTGGACTAGATGATCTCCAGAGGTCCCTTCCAACCTCAGCGATTCTGTGATTCTGTGATTCAAAAATTTTATGTAGGGAAAGGATCTTTGAGATGTTGCCATTATTGGTGTTAATGTCTGATGTTGCAACTGAAGTAATTTTTAACTCATGCTTTAATTAAAAGATATTCCTCAGTGCTTTGGACCAACAGACCTCTGCTAAACCTCCAGCTACCTTACACACTACCAAACCATCCAAAATTAAGTTTGTAAATTTTATTTTTGTTGCATGGACCAGTTGTGACCTTTTGACCGTGGCCTCACTGACCCGCTCTTGGGACCCACATATCAATACAATAGTTTGGACTTACGCAGTAAATGGTAGGTAAGAGCAACAATTCTAGGGAAATGCTGGTGGAGAAGAGACAGCAACTGGGATAAAACCAAGCCATTTCCTTGGGTACTTCTGCTTGTGGAGGACCATAGAGTAATCCCTAAATAGTGTGGGTAAAACTAAGTGATGAACAATAAAATTGAGCATTACCAAACTGACTATGTCCAGTGAGCAAAGTTGCACCCAGGGCTGGGAAGGCTCCCTCCGGGCAGCTCCGGGTGCTCAGAGGTGCTAGCGAAGTCCTGCAGCTCTGTCTGCAGGAGTGATACCTGTGAGAGTTGCAGAACAGTATGGAAAATAACCAAGAAGTAACCACAGCAGATGTGAAAACCACGACCCAGAATATGAACAGCACGAGAAAAGATACTGGAATGTCCTAGCTGCAATTAAGGAGACCACAGTTATATCAGTAATTTCTTTGTGTACTTGGTAACTCTAGCAGCTGGCATCAAAACTGTTGCAGGCAACCAATAGGACCGATAAAACCAACAGTCTGGCAGCTGAGCAGATGTAGAGAAGAAGCGTATCATGTTCTCATCAGTTTGCTTAGCATGAAAAAAATCACAATGCACTGCTAATTGGAATGAAGTTTTGAATTTTTTTTTGTAAGGGTTTAATAGGAAAAGGATGAGTGAATGTATGAATCATTTGCAGTATGTGAAACTCTGTTCCAGATGGAATTTATCTTTTTTCGGTGAAGTTTAATGCAATTCTAACTGTTACTGTGTCTAAACAACCTTTGTAAGTTTTCAACTTACAGTCTTCAACGTTTTTCCAAGTGTGACATTTTAGGGCCTGTGCCTTATGAGACTGCACGAAAGTGAGCAAACATTTGACGAGAAATAACTTGCAAGCTGATTTTTTAAAAGGCATTAAATGTCAGTGGATTGATGTTGCTTAATATGATGAATGGGGGCATTTTCAAAGTTGTTGGCCCTCTTTATTAAGTGCTTAACAAGCTTTCAGATGCCCGATATTTCTTTGGCAACTTCACTGAAACAGAACCAGGAATGTGATATTTGTCCCCTGAGTGCTAAGCATACCGAGATTTATCAGCTCTCTGGAAGAAATAGCAAGTTAAAGTTTGAAGAACTGACATACTGTAAACTATTTCTCACGTACGGATTTGGACCAGTGGAGCTGGGCCATTTACCTCCTCTTGTTTCATCTGGTGTTGGTGGAAGCAGGGCCCTTGGAAGGCATGCAAGGGTACAGCAAAGGGCTCACAAAGCTCACCTCAGCCCTAGTGCAAATAAGCAGAGCCCTGGAGTGTCAGGCTTGCTCTCCTACTACTGCTGGGGGACAGCAGAGGTCTGAGCAGTGATTGTTGTTTCTGGCAATAACTATTTTATCCTCACGTGGAAGGTGCCAGTCATCCGGGCTTTCCAGAGCCATGAGTGCCACAGGCAGCAAGGCCCGGCTGCTCTGGGTGCAGCTAGAGCAACACTTCGTTTTTGTCAGGACTTTCAAAGCCAGCCTCCCAGGCACCTCCACTTGCTGAGCTTCGGTTCACACTGGGGAGAAGTTTCAGGGCATACAAACATGATTCCCTTTTGCTGAAATTAAACCAAAAGATGCAAGCCAGGAGCGCACCTGGTRTGCTCCAGCCACTGATGGGCATTCAGTCCAGGATGCCAGATGAGAGCTAGTCTGCAGTTGGGCCCTCTGTACCAGATACTTTACAGATCCACTCCTTTTGGGGCCCGCTACCTGCTTACCTCAGCTTAGCCTTTCTTGCCCCACTGTCCTAAGAAACTGCCTGCTGTGCCTATGCTGAGAGCTGAYTTTAAAACAGCGTTATTATCGCACACCCAGAGGAAGCACCACTGGCTTGGTATAACACAAACTTCAGATACAGAAAGATTTTATTTTTTTTAATCTGTCCTATTAGCTTGTAAACTGAGGTGGATGCTAATTTTTGTGGTTTTCCAAAGTTACTGAAAAGTGATGACAATTGATTCCTCACAATTCTTTTTTTTTCTATTAAAGTCTTCATTAAACAAGTCAGACTAAAGAACGCCTGAAAGTTACTGGTGTGAATTCCCACACACGCTGGCAGAGAACTAAATGTCCATGACTAGCAGCTTTAAAGGCTACAGGTAGTCTTTATCCTCAAAAGCTGGGTACTGTATTTCACAACATTCACATCTCGGAGGAGCTCACAAAACACTCCGTGAATCTTTATCATTCCAACAGCTCTTCTGTGCATCACCACAGAAGGTGGCTGCATTTCAACTTGTGATCAGATTGGCCAAAGCTCTGCTTCTCCCTGTGGACTGCAGAGAGTCCATTTTCCAGGGCCTCTTTCTGGCAGAACATCATTGGAAATGTCTTAATGCTCTATAAATGGAATAAAACTGGTCTCCAGTTTAACCCACTAGTACCTTCTTCTTGAATCTGTGAGCACTGTGCGTGTTTAGCATTGTGGTCTTTGTACCTCCTGCAGGAACACTCTCTCGTTGAAGTCCTCTGCTCTTTCTTGCTGGATTTCATCTCACAAGCCCCTAGAGAACTTTCAAGCAAGGGCCTCTGATTCATTCAGCTGTAAAAAGGGGAAGATCCCTGCTGAAACCTGTGATTGGTTGCCCAATAGTTTAAATTTTTTTTTTCCAGGTCTTTGCACTTGGTGACACGCCACATGGCATAGGAAATTCCTATTGCATGTGACAGAAGTCACAGAAGCATTTTGAAATACATGAATTTTAAAATATGAATCATAGAAATTTGCATGGATAGACTTGGAGGGGTGGGGGCAGGTACCAAGTGCTGCATTACAGATTAGTTTCCTATAGGGAATGTGACAGAGATTAGGATTTAGAAATGGGATATTCTTATTCACTATAGAATAGGAATAAAGTGCTTTCCTAAAACTAATGTGTATAAAACAACAGTGTTACTGAGGATGACTAGTAGATCCTGTCTTTGGGTGCAGAAAAGACCATAACAGAATAAGGATAAGCCTCTGAACAGCTCCTTCTATTAGTCAAAAACACCTCTATGCATTTGTCCATATTTTAAAACCTATGGTTTTGAAAAGCCAGAGCTTCTTGCAAGACTATTGATACTGTAGACCCCTCTGAGGAAGACAGCCTCTGGGGAAGGTAAGGAGATAGCTCAGTGCCAAGGGCAGCATCGGAGAAGTATTTCTGATCTTTCTTCTTTGGGACTGGGACTGCGGGGACATGCCACTGACTCCTACGTGTGCTGTACTGGAAAGGCATTAGGAGACTACAGCCAGGACATGCCTCTAGGGAAGAGAGAATAGGTAAAATGGAGATCAATGAGAAGACAACTCCCAGTGGATCACAGAGGTGAGGAGAAATGGTAGGAAGTCCCTGGGCTTACGTATTAGAGGCAGTAGACTGTATCATTATTTTATTGAAGCTAAACCTTTTCAGGTGAAAGTTTCTAACTGATTGGAGTCCAACTGCAGGAATGCTAGTTTTACTGGAGAAAGTCAAGATGGGGGACTTGTGCGTTTTATAATCAGTCTATAGCATCAAATTATCAAATCTCTGTGATGGAAAAAGAGACACATCAGAAAAGGAGGATTCCAAATTCCTCATGTCTGCTACAGGAGTGACAGAGCAGAGCTCACCCCAAGAAAATGAGAAGAGGCTGGAGACTGCGACAGGTTAAYGAAAGAATTAAGCCAAGTTCAGCCTGAGAAAGATGGGCACATGCCACATATGCTACTAGTTTGTTCTGCAAACAGAAAGAATGATGTCAGTAGAGCACAGTAATGGGCTCCTGGCACACTCTTTGCTCTGAGATTAGCAAATCCAGCAGCAAGACAAGAAGAGATGGCAGCCTAGCCAGCAGGGAAACCACAACAAGTAATCACAGACAACAAAAGTACATTGTGCAAAAGTGTCTAAAGCTCCAAGCTTTGGGGAGCTTGATGCTAACATGGGGAAAGAGCACTGTTTTAGTGTGCCTGCCACACTGAAGAAGAGGGGCGTTGTGATTCCTCCTACTCCACTGCCTGTGGAAACGGCAGTGACCCAACTCAGTGAGCCAGTTAGCCAGCTTTTAAAAAATTGCATCCTTAGACTCAGTCTGGAGGAAGAGAAGCTGTTCAGTGACAAACTGGATAAATCACCTATCCTCTCTTACGGCTTGTCTACACCATCTACCACCATTACTTTCTAAATTCTGTTGTCACTTTAGTGACTTTTGGGAAATCCACTCGGTTACTTGGAGAGAGAGAGGTTTGGTGTATTTTCTGATGAACTTCACTTCCTAAAGCAGTCTTCCCACTGCTGTCCCAAGTTGGTCTGCTTCTTACCTTGATGGACCTCTTTGGTTCACTATACTTTCTCTGCTGCTCTGGTATCATACTGACTCAGTGTCACATCCAGCTTTAAGTACCAGCGTGCAGCCCAATCTTCCTCTTTTTCAAGGATTTATTGCTAGCATCACATACACACTTGGCCTAACACCACTCACATCTGGTTCTGGATGGACAAGTGCAGAGATCAAGGATTTCCTTACGGTTTAGGGAAAGGATAGGATGTCACCCTCTCTTGACAGCATCGCTGGAGAGCTCTTGCATAAGAATAATAATGGACAGCAATCAGACACATGCTCACATTTTCAGTCCCTGCCCTAGCATTATGAATGGGTCTTATTTTCTTCCCTGGGGAATCATTCCTGACAGGAGTGAAGTAACCCTGGGTCCCAAAAGATCCATCTCCCACAGCCTGAGCCTGACCCCGAGGAAGAGATAATCCTCAAACCCCAAACAGATGTCCAGCTTAACTGTACCAGGATTATCATGGGCTTGCTTACAAAAATGTATTTTAAAATAACTTTTGTTCTGGGGGCCTCTTGGGAAGCTATTGGCTGCTTTTCAAACAAGTTCAGCTTTTATTACCAACCCCACACCCATTTTCTGGAGGCTGCGAAAGATGTCCAGGATGAGTGGTGTATGTATGCTTTGTAGCATTTCCTTTTCTGAAATATCAAATCCTCCTGGTTTTGATTACCCTTTTCAAGAACCCCCTCAATCCTACCTACCCATCCTATTTAATATTCCCTCAGTCCCTTGTTGCATGACTTCTTCCCTCGCCATGTGCTCAAAATAGGGTCTGTGCCAGTAAAATGTGAACTCCGACGTGTTTATTTTTGTAATATAACAAAGTGTTCCCTTTCAGATGGCTACCACTCCATAATCCTCAGCTTCAGCTGATGGCACCGCAGAGGTTATAAACAGATACTTCACATCAAAGGCATTTTTATTGGAGTGGCTGATCCACAAAGATGAATCTTAGCATAAAGAGTAGATGGCTTAACATCTGAGCAACACCTTGAGTTTATAGCTACTTTAATCCTTGATGGGGTGTTTTTCCACAAAACAAGACATTCCAAAATGCAGAGAAATGATTAAGACAGGAGGTTACTTTTTAATCTGACTCTCAGAATCACTATCATGGAAGCCTATTTTGGAGAGCGCTTTCTGTTGGTTTGCATATACAATAAAGGGAAACTATAGCAACACGGAATGATTTTGGCATGAATGGTGAAAGGCAAGAAAAATCATTCCAGGACTGATAAAAAGTGGCACTGTTGTTCAGTGCTGGCCTTCTACTGCAGCAAATTTTAGGAGTCCATTGTAATGAATACATCACTCATATCTTGATGATATTCTCATCACTTTCTCTGCAATGTGCTAAAACCTGAGATGACATCTTTCAGAGTAAAGGCAACCCACAACATGTGGATTTTCTTATTAAAAAGGCAGTAGTTTAGGGCATCCATAGAGACACCAAACTCCACACAAGTTTATACATAAAAGTAAATCCAACAAACATTTTCCCCCGATGTTATATAGGCAAGGTTTGAGACATCTCACCTACATCCAGCACTTAATTCCACATAATAGATTAAATGAAGAGGATTACTTCCTCTTCTCATATTCATTTTCACATACGTATTACGTTTACTGCATCAAACTTATTCCTGCTCGACAGTGATATGTGAGAAAAGTACTGTATCGAGTTTGTAAAGCAAGAAATAGCACTGTTCAAAAATAATCACTTCTTATTTTCCTCTCCCCCATTGTCCACCACTCTTCTCTCTGCTCACTTCAGTGTGTTGCTAACCCTGGGGTGGGAGCCTCCAGGAACTTGCTTAGGCAGAGAGCACATTCTGATCTCTTCAAGGGCACTGTTAGCTCAGAGTTTGTGCATGGAGACCTTTGGGATTCACAAAACTCAGAGGTGGAGCTGAAGAATCATGTTCAACATGCAGAGCCACAATCTGAAAAACACGTTCTTTTCCTTGAGTTTGTTTACTGGCATGATACTCGTTGGATGTGGCTAGTCATTGCAGATGTTTCTCCAACTCCCAGAACGGCCAACTTTGCAAAACATTAATAAACGGTGCAGCCTTTGACCCTTCTGCCAAATCTGACTCTTCTCTCCCTCATCCTTGTTCCTTTTCATTTTTTTGTTGTTAGGGCTGTATTTTCTTTCTTAAAGTTGGGTTACAATCAAGACAACCTTACACCCCACCCCTTTACAATACTCCTTCAGATCTCATTTTAAAAGAGTTGGAAATCTCAAAAGTTGAACTCTAACATCTCATCTCCATTTTGATTTTGGAAGCAGAAGCAGCAAAATGCAGACCTCACATCAACTGAGTTCTTCCAGCAAGTCTCTGGATTGTAATCACTGGTCAATGGTATAATAAGATACTGAGTGGGTGCAAGCTAGTCAGGAAATGAGTGTAAATGGCAGTGCAATTGATATGGCATTAAATGGGTGTACAATATCTAACAACTGCTTCTTGGGGCCAGAAAGATGTAGTCAAATGGAACAAGCAACACTCATCACCATGTACAATGCACAATGGTCTCCCAAAGAAACAGCTGCCCTTATCTGTCTGCTTCTATTAGCTGCCTATCCTGAAGCACATCACTTTCATTCCTCTTGGTAATTAATTTGCCCTTAAATTATTCTGCATAGAATGCAAATAGAAAAAAGTTGCACCGTTTTACCCTATACTCAGTTTCTTTACTTCCCTCTATTCACATTCTACAAATTATGAGATCAGTCCTATAGCTAGAGAATTTGCTCAGGCAATGAGTAATTTCTCAAAAGAATATTATGGGAAATATCCCAAACAAACTTGCTGGACCAAATGCAGCTATACAGGACTCTACTTCTGAATAGAGACAACTACATATTGCAGTTGCTGCAAAGAAGCACTTTGATTATTTTTATTTCTCAAACTGGGAATATTTTCAAAGTTTAGATAACAAAATTGTTGAATTTATATAAAAAGAAAATGAGCTAAATCCCTGCCAGCACATTCCTTTTGTTATACTAATTAATCATTCTTCTCCTTCACTCACATAATAGATCCTTCAGTTGCATAAACATATTTTATTGTATCATAAAATGGCAATCTGGGTTCAAATATCTTACTGGTTTCTTGGTGTGGGTAGTATGTAGCAGAAACAGTGAAGCTTGGAGTACTTCCCAAGAATTATCTCAGTACTCTCCCAAATTCATTGTGTCATTTCTAAACAAAGTGGTGTGATCATAATAGGCAGGAACTGAAGACTTCACCATGGGGAATGGTGACTTCATTTTCATATCAGGCCTGTCCCTCTGAAACTGGGACCAAGCTGACTGTTGCCCAACAACTGTGTTTACTGTTATTTTYTTCTCTGTTGCCATGCTATAACCATCACTACCACCACAGAGGGGTGTATTACACAGGTTCCCAATTATCCCAGCGCCCCATAGCTCATTCGCCCTAGACCAGTTACTACAGCAGCACAGGGAAGACAGGGCCAAGCTAAAAAGTTCATCTAGAAGATGTTGACCACTTACACAGCTGTCACTTTTCCTTGCTTGTGCTCTCATTAGAGCATTGCTTATACACCCAGTGTTGAGAGGCAACTTGAAATCTTCATCATCCCGGTTTCTGCCCAGCATTCGTGAGATAACGACACTTGCCAGCAGGCTGAGGCAACCAAAGACCTCAGGAACCAAAAAGAACCTGTTTCCTCACCTACCACCAAACCAGCCATAGAAATGGTGTCTAGTCGCAAGCCAAACTCTCGCATGTGGTGACCTGAGGATACCCATTTGCCATGCCAGCACTTGCCAGCACTGTGACTGTTCTGCCAGATAACGAAGCTTTCCTGAAATGAGCAGAATGGGGAAGAAGTACCGTGGCAGGAACCGAGTGATTAATTTGGAAGTGGAAAGAAGTATGGAATGAAGGCACTGTTAAGTGTGAATTTGATGGGTGAAAGGAAGATCTCCAAGTATCTCTACCTGAGGACTGTCATACATATTGCCAGTTGAGACAGCACAGGTTTCTGAGAAGCCCTTGTAAAAAATTTTAGCATGGCACTGCTGTAAGTATACATCCATTATTACTTTTCTGCCAGCTGAACTAGGAATGGGTTTTATGACACCTCTAGAAAGTGATACCCACATCTTTCTGCACACACCTGATTAGTTAAAGGAAAAAATAGTGAGTGTGAATATGTACAGCTAAAACTGCAAGCATTTAAACATTCTCCTATTTTGTATTGTAAATATTGTCAGCAAAGCACTTTTGTTTCCAGTTGCAAAAGAAAGAGGCAGACAAGCAGCATGACAACATTTCTGGAATTTTTAAGTTAAAAACAAGAATTCCAGGAATAGATCCAAACAATCAGAAAACTGGAACAATAGATTCCCAATGAAAAAAAAAAAAAAAGAGAGAGAGAGAGAGAGAGGGGGGAAATTCTAAGCATCTGCTCACTTATTTACATTACATGTTTTAAATATTTGTAGAAAGACTGTTGCCTCAAAACCAAAAAAAAAAAAAAAAAGAAATTAGTAAAGGTCTAATGTTGCATCCTTTAAGCTAAAAACTTTATGTAATACACTTCTTTCTAAAATACCTAGAAAAATCTTTGTGGTTGTTTCCAAAACTGTCTTACCTTTTCTCCTTTGTCCAAAATTGAATTGCTGTAATAAAATCACTGCAGAATCAAAACATACCCACAAAGAGCTAACTAAGCATCATATCATACAGAAAGCACCACCTTTGCCAATAGCTTCAGAAATCAGATCTTGACCACTCAGTCCACAACAACCATCTGGTGAAATCAAGAGAAGCTGTGCAAGCAGAGAGCTTGCTGCATTCCAGCAATATATGCAAGCAGCAAAACAGATTAGAAGCAGCAAAGTAATACAAGTGGCTTATATTTGGCATTCTGATACTGCAGCTTTTTCTTCTATTATTTTACTTGTTTCTTTGCTTACTATCCAAAAGCCTTCATAACTGAAACAGCATCCTGAAGGTTGAATCCTTAACTCTTGTCAACTGTAGACAAAAAAATTTTGTATGTGCAACTGCTAGCACAGCTACCCAGGCAAACCTTCCTACATAGCATAGGTAAAAAAAGAAAAAATATATATATATGTTCAGCAACAGATAGGAAACTTTAGTTTCAATGAAGAATACAAAAAATAATACAGTGCATTAAGAAAGAAGCACAATGAAGTAAAGCATTTCAAAAGTACTGAACTGTATCCTTTCAAAATTATTTTCATTTTGAAATGTATTTGGAATAATTCATATTTTAATTTTAAACTGTTATTTTGGTTTGTATTATCTTTTTCAATATCAGTTAAGAAACAATTAACAATCAACTATCTATCATTTACTAACCTCAACAATTACTGTTTCATATACCTGTTACTAAAATACCTATTACAATTCTAATTACAAAAGTAACTATGAACAAATATACTATAAATAATAATTTAAGGAATAAAAGCATATCTAAAAAGATCTAAATTCAATGCGAAGCATTTAAATTTCAGTAAAGCACTTCAACTAAAGTGAAACGAAAGCCATGTAGAAATGGTGGAATTGTTCATGAAGCGGGTGTGCTGTTTCAGCCAGCTCTACCCTCGCTGGGGATGTGATTTATCCAGGCAAGTATGTTACCGCATGACTTTTGCCACATTAGCAAACCTTCGACTCCACGTTATAAGAGAGGGTGCAATTTCATCTTCCAGTGTCTCTGGCAGCAATGCTGGTTTAAGAGATTCCCGTCCTCCCTCTGCCTCGACTATTTATTCCTGCCTCTGTGCAGCTGTTCCCGCCTCCTGTGCTGAGCTGATGTTACCGCCTGCGAGAGGAATGGGAAGGATAATGTTCAAAACCCCCCACTGCTGCAAAGAAATGGAGGAAGGAGGAAGAAGGGAAGCAAAGAAATGGTGAGGTGTTGATTGTGCCCCTTGCACTCATATTGAATGAATTACTCGCTTCTCTGAAGCCAATGCAAGTACTGCCGATGCCAGCACAGTATCACTGAGTGCCCATGAGTCACGCGGCTTTTCCCACTTCAAATCCAGGAGACTGTCTGAGGGCTGACAAGCAGGAGCTAGCTCAGGGTTAGCATTACAAATTTGGATTCTTAGTAAGAATAGCAGGACAAAGCCAAACTAGTGCAAATGATATGACTTAGACTCCTAGACCTTGTGCTTAGACTCTGCTGCGTTGGGATGAATGACTTGCATGGAGGTTGCACCCACTTTTTCTAGGCAGCATTGGCTGAAGAATGCACTTCACTGTGACAATAACATTATAACAAAGAATCCACCTTCAGAGATCAGAAAGGAACCGAACCATCTTATTCTCAGCCACATCAATATTGCTATTTATCCTGAGCCCAGAAAGCACAAGACACAACAAGAGCAGAGTCGCGTGGCTGAAGCACAAGGCACAGCCTAGAAACTTGGGATCTTTATCAGTTCTACCTCCAAGCTGCAGCAGCATCCCACCAAGTAACATCTCTGTGGCTGTGTTTTAGGCATTCTCATCCATTTTTCACTGTCTCAGAAGCAGTTGTGAGGTTTAATTGTAAAATGCTTTGAGATCTGTGGCTGGGAAGCACTATAGGAATTCTGCATAAATAATGATTGATTCTTAACTTGCTGAGTGCTGTTATAGAGCTTACAATGAATATTTCATGTCAGAGAGGCTTATATAGTCCTAAGATTTTTAATGCAAAGGTAATAAGCTTAGAAAGCATTACACAGAATCTTTCTCAACTAAAGAAACATGTTAACATTTTAACTCAAAGTTTGGTGCAATAAGTAGGTGTTTATTTTATTTTTCAATTCAAGTCACTGTAAGATGAAAAACTTTATGCTGATACAGAGTTAATAAAGAATGGAAAATGTAAACCTCTGCCTGTGAAAAAATGTAAAGGATTTCTGGAATGGTTGGGAGGACTTCTGTGCAATGTATGGGTCATAGAAAGCTTCTGCTTTTGATCAAGAGACAGGATATGCTGCAATGGCCATGGAGTGTTTGCCAGCATGTGGTACAAAAACAGCAGTCAGCAGAGAGTCATAACCTTAGTTCTGGCTTTACCATGTGTTTGGAGACACCTGGCCACAGATCTATTCCCTTTATCATTTCACATCTTGCCTGTTTAACATAGAGAGCTTTACCCTAGTTTCAGATATACTCAAAGAAACCAGCAGTAATTCAAACCACTCAGAAAGTTAACACAGCCTGACATGCAATAGGAGCATCAGAAAAGCCCCACACTGGCTCTCTACATGCTAACTCAGTGTTGCTTAAAATGTGGCTCACAAGAGAGATGTGAGGATTTAGAAAAGCCCTAAAAATTGTTCCATTCAGATGGCTGAAATAATCAGATTCATTCAGTTGTAACACCAGGAAAGATCAGAGGTCCCTTTGGGTTCAGTGAGTCTGCAGAGAATCTGTCTGGCTGGAACAGGTGAGAATAACATCCTGGTCAGAAGTACCAAGAGGTTTCCCAGACGGGAAAGCGCAGGAATAGATACAGTCTTGGTGAGAAACTTTAGGCCAAGATTTATGCTCTGTTATTATTATTCAGTAACCAGTAAAGCCAAATCCCATAAAACATGTACAGTTACATGGCATGCTGTATTTTGCAAGCCAGCAACTCTTTTCTATGCTTCTGATGTCATGGAAAAGCAGAAGTACAGTTTGAGGGGGTAACAGCATGCTCCAGATCCCATAAACGCTGAGAAACAGCAACAGGTTTTTGTTCTGAATTACCCTTTTAGGCTTCCTGTACTTCACCTGTCTCTTTGTGTCTCCTCTCATGAGCTCCTTTTCATCTCCTCTTTCCCTCATGGCATGTCTACCTTTCCCTTGCACTTTCTAAGGGATTACTGAAGTTGAATCCTACTGAAGGCTGGAGAAGGCAGGGAAGAGAAACGCTCAAACGGCCAGGTAGCACAGATCCACAGGATGAGGAGCAGACTGGTAATTCGTCATGCACCTATGACAAAACCAGTAAGAGCCCTTATAAAGGAAAAAAAAAAAAAACATAATGTCTTATGGTAAAATTACCCAGCTCTGAAGAGCAGCTTATGACTCTGCCAGGCAAGCAGCTGCCCCTCTCCAGCAGGGATGGCAGGATGACCAGCAGCGGCACCAACTGTTAGCAAGGTTGCCAAAATGGCACAATGGACATGGATAACACACCCCTTTGCCAGATAGGAAATATTTGGTCCAAAAGGAAACAGAAGGATAGAAAATAGGTTTTCAGAGTTTTAGAACACGTTACCAGAATTTTTCACCTGGTCAGAGTAGTAGATTTTTCACCAGCCTTATTCACAGAGTGAATTAACCATTTTATTTGAAATTTTATTTGAAATTTTCCAAAATAAGCAGCAAGATGTGACAGATATCTGTTACTGAAAATTCCAGCTCAGCTGACTGAAACTGGGAAAAATTGTAAGCAATTCATTTGTCTAAGGGGAAGAGTCAGTGCTCTCTAGTTTTTTATACTATAACAGGGTTACTACAGTTCGGATTATAGAGTATATCTGTGTCTTGTGATTTTGGTCACAACACAAACCACTCATTCCTCATACACCATGTTTATGACATTGGTAGAAATCCAATGTCCCTAGAAGGACAGCGTACATACTCTTCCACATTATTTGAATTATTTTGATGGCATGGGTCTATTGACTAAATCTGTCCTGGACCAGTGATTAGCCTGAATCAGAAGCATATTTTATCTGTAAGTGCTTTAACAGTAACTGGAACAAACATTTTGTGAGCTGTAAGAAATGCTTATGTAGTTCTGAATTTTTCAAGTTAGTTATTTGTTTCCATTGTATTTACTTGTACTGAATAGCTTATACTTTTGGATCCAGTTAAAAAAGCCACTTTTTAAGTATGCAGTCTTGTTTCTTGAGACTTAAATATAAATGCTATAGCCACAAGAAGAAAGTTCTCCCAGTGTGATCAACATTAAAAGACCTCTTGGGCATAATCAGATTACACCAGTTACAGGGATGTGGTTTATATAAGACATAGGAATCATATTTTAAATCCCAGCAGCAAGCAGAAGAAAGGACATCAGATAAACCATTTTCTTATGTGAGGTTTCCATAATGACAGCAAAAAGGGAAAATGACATGAGAATGAGTGGAAATATACTCATACAAGAAGGATTTGGATCAGTATCTACATACAGATTAAAACAATTTTTTCCTCAATAGATGAAGGTGTCTGGACAATAACTTATCCAACATGGTGATAACATCACAAAACCCATAAACACAATCTCCTAAGTCTGTTGGTCTATGCATTCATTTGAAAATAATCCATTCATTCCATAGACTGGAGTTGGCGTGGTTGAGCTGTGGAATAACACCGCCCTCTTAGTTCAGTGACAAATAAAACTTTCAAAAGCCTGAACACATTTATCCGATTCCAAATAGTAACCCATCTAGGAAGTCAGAGATATCTTTGATTGCTCTGTTAAAGGGGACAACCATTTCAAGAAAAGTATCTGCACAGTGTGACTCAGATTCTACTCCTTTAAAACCATGTAATTAGGACGATGGAACTAAGAGCAGATACTAAACCCATTTGCAAATATCTCCTCCAGCTCAGTGACACAGGAGGGGAGCCTTTTGGCTTTTATGCTAAACCTCACACCCACTAGATTATCTAACTAGTAGATTACTCATTTTATTTTCTCTATCTGGATTTTTATATCACAACCATTATACACCATCAGAATGTCTCAAATAGCTTGCACTATACCTAGCAACACTAAATTGCAGGTACTGTTATTAGTTATATTCTCAGCATACCTTTACAAGGAAGAAGGCTTTTTCAGTCCTCCCTTCTTCTCATTTTGAACTTGTTGATCCATTTCAGCCAATACGACAAAATCAGAAATCTCAAAGATAATTAATTACGCATTTGCTAAGGAGCTACAGAGAGGGAAAAAAAACCACCCTACTGCTGTTCTTACTGAAGGCAAGGCTAGAGACACAGCTATTACTGAATTGGAAATGCTGCCAGCCCAGGARGGTCTCAACTTACTGAGATGCAAGTGTCTTGGGAAGCTGGAAAGGAAACGGGCTTCTTGCAGGGAGAGGTATTGGGTGACAGAGGATACAAAGCTGGAGGAAATCAGGCTTCATTAGTTCCACTGCTCATGGAACAACTTTCCTCTCTTCTATTTGATTCACCATGTCTCAGCAAGTATGTGGAAAGCAAGTATTTTAATAGTGTACAAATATTTTAGGAAGTGTACTCTAATATGGTTTCTCTTTTTCTTGGTGTGATGTGCTGGATGTAGCTGTCATGGGATACTGCTGTTCAAATGTAATACTCAGCTAGGTAATTTCTCCCTTTTTGCAGTCACAATTGCCAAACAGCTGGGCAAAGGACCAAATCCTGAGGCAGGACGCTTACTCAACCCTGAAAAGCTCCAAGTCAGTGGGAGTTTCAAGGTACTCAGCACCTTCCAGGATCACATATTTCAGTAACACGTATGTTGGCATCTTGTTATTGAGTGGTTTACACAGGTGTCCCTGACCACAGCAAGTTATGTTCAGGAAGACACATCCACCCAGATATTGGCTGCTGGGCTTTTGTTAATACTTAACCTGTGTTTCTTTCCTCAACATCTCTAGTGATTCTCCCCCTCAGCATTGCCTTGTTTTGGAAGGCTTGACTCTCAGAGGCCTAGTTCTCCAGATCCACTGGCAAAGAAGCTGGGCTGGGACTTCCAGGCAGCAGGAAGGCACTCCATTCATTTTTTCTTGTTTTAAATCTCGTTCAGCATTTTGTTCTCCTAAACTCTAGAAGCCGACTCAGATAAGCAGGTACATGGAGATGCACAACTCCTGATCTTAAGGCAGAGGCGCTTGCCAATACATTCTTCTACAACTGGGCAGACACCAGTTCTGCCTCTGCTCTAGGTAGAAATTTTTTGTGTGTGAAGAGATAGCTTCAATTTAGACTGCTTCTCTAAGGACCTTTCTGTTTGGAGACAGAGACTGCTGCCTACAAAACTTTCTGGCTGCTTTGGTCAAGCCTCTTTGGACAAGGTTTGGGAGCACTTCTGCCTTCCATGGCCTCAATCCCCTTACCTGGCTTTGCTGCCATATTATGACTCCTCCAACAAAATTCATTGCTGCCAGAAAGCTCTGATCTCATTACACTAACAGCACAAAGCTTTCCTATGGGTTGTATACTGGAGGAACATTTGGCCTTCCATTTGTATTACCATTATTAATGGTAAATAGCACTATCCATTATTAATCAATAAAAGAATTACCATCTAACCAAGGAAATGCACTAGGAATGTCTTATGTACAAGCAACCCTATAAATCAAATGCAAGGTGACAATTCAGTCAAAACCATTCATAAAACCAAAACAAATCAAACATCATCATGTGGGAAAGGTTGTGGGACCTTCCTTGGCAAAGGCAGCTGTTGCTGGGTCTTCTTTTAGTAATGAGCAGAGAACAGCTGCAAGTCTGTTCAAAAGGGTGAAAGAACATTAAAAGCAGAGATGTTAAGCTACTTTATGAACCTGGGCATACAGCAATAGTAGTTAGGTGCTCACAAGCATTTCAAAAAATACGACCTTAGAGCCCCTCTTGTCTTTGCACAGCCATATTTTAAAACACTTAGGAACGTTATGATTTGTGGTTTGATACAGTCTGTGGTTTTAAAACCATGCTGAGTTTGTTGTTGTTGAGGTTACCTTGGAGAGATGGTCAGGTTTGTTTTGGTCATTCTTTGCCAGTCTTTGTTAATATGTGCACTCTTTGGAGCGGTTTGTGCAAACTGCAACATCCCAAGAGCCTTCCAGAATTACATGGGTCCCAGAAGATTTGGACTGTCCAGAGTATGAAAAGGCATTGAGCAACACTGGCACATTTGATTCCAGGGTTCAGACCCCCATCCTACTTTCAAGACCCTTCCTGAGACTTGGATAGCCCCTTAGTCCAGTTATATAAATACAGAGTTAAATGAAGCCTGACGTTTTGTTTAGGACTCACAGCAAGGTCTAACTTTCAATTTCCATCGTTCCCATCACAACAGGAGACTCTGAAGTGCAAGGATTTCAAGGACACTGCTTGGATCAGTCCTGCTCTCAGCCTCAGCAATATCAGCTGCAGGTTTTATGGTGCTCTTCTGAACGTGCAGCTATTGAAGAGGCACTTTCAGCTCCCACTGATTCTGCATGCAATGCTGAAGGTCTGGCACTGCTGAAAGTTCAACTCTGTTTTTTATTAGAACGAGCCTGATTTTTGGAATCCACATTCTTCGCGGTTAGTCCTCTGGTCTCCAGGTTTCCTGACACCATCGGTTCCTGCTACAGAACATAAAGGAAGGCAAATCTGCAGCTGGTATAATTTGGCAAAGTCAATGAAGAGTCTGGCATGTAACCTCTCCCCCTACAGCCATCATAAACTAAATGAAGGGTTAGAAGGATATAGAGGAGGATAAAAGTGTTACATAAACAAATCATGGCATCCATAAGGACAAGCATCCTTCTGTATAGCATGAGTTGTCACCTGAAATAAAGACTCCTCTCTTTTGAAAATATTTAATTTTTGCTATTGCATTATCCAGAAGACAAAACAGCTCCACTTGTATTAGTTTGAGATGTTACCTACAGAAACAATAATCTTTGCTACAGTGGTTTTAATACAAGATAGATGAATGTGATGGATGTTGTACATTTTCAACTGGAGGAAAACACATGCAAGTTAAGTGGAGGTCAAATTTCTTGTGGTTGAACCCATGAAGTAAATACAGAACATATTTTGTTTGTTTAGATTTTGGGGGAACAAACTGTTTTTATAGTAGTGTAGTCATATTACACTAACGCACTGTAATGTACTGCATTTCAAAATCACATAATTATAAAACAGAGAATGTACTAACATCCAATTAGACTCAATCATGAAAACTGGAAACAATTCTGAAAAATAAAACTCTTGAAAGAAATCACTTTTATTTTCTAAATCACAACATACAAATGAGGAAAAAAACTGCTTTGAATGCTGATGTAAGACTTCATATCACTAGGATCTAATAGGGAAAAGCAGTTGTTCATGCATGAGTTTCTAATGAGTCTCATTCAGACTGGTGATTTGAAATGGCTGCATTTGAAATATCCTTTCTTGCTAAACCTCGCTAGCCTCCTCCTGCTCCGGGTCTAAATAACACAATTGCCTTAACTCTCATACTTGCGTTACATTAGAAGAATGTATCATAAAAATAAAGATCGTACATCATATTGAATATGACTGTTTAAGGCTTTTTTGGACTTATAAGGCTAGTATTTCATAACTGTTACTAGTAAAACTAAAGACAATGGTATCTTAAGGCAATTACGGTTCAGAAATGGTTAGCAGGAGAGTGTGGAAACAGATTTCCTGTTCTGAAAACTTTTCAAACTTAAAAACTGTTTCCTATAGGGAGAAAAACAAGATTCTTCAAATTTTCCTGCCAAGAAACAGCAAATGAGAAGCTCAGAGCAGGCAACAACCCTGTGCATAAGGGAGTCTCCTCTGACAGGGCAGGAATTTGGTTCCTGGTTCTTTCCCATACCAGCTGATATCATTATCACAAGGGTATAAATACTGTAAAGTAGCTCTTTCTGGCTGATTCTAGCTGGATGCAGCACCTCTGTACAGCTAATCAAAAAAATGACTTGATTCCAGGGTATCAGCACTCCACATAGAGGTGCTGCTTTGGGAGCTTCTTTAGCTTTAAGCAAAAATTGCATCCAGTGAACACGTTCAGCAAAAGTCCTGTCAACTCTGATCTACTCATTAAAAGTTGTAGTTGCAACTAATCATCATTTTCCAAAATCCTTATGTTGCAAAATTCCTAACCTGCTGTATCTATGCCTCACTCCCAAGATCAGCACACTACTTTGTTTTGACTCATAAATGGTTGCATTTCGGAAATTTAGATGTGGTAGGGAATTCCAAATTTTTAAATAAACAACAAAGTTGAGAGTGGAAATGCTAGCCTCTGTTTATGATCCACTGGAACAAAAGATACATCTTCAAGGTATCTAAAAAAGGAAGAAGGTTAACTTATGAGTTTTAAGGATACAAATAAACACAGTGTGTTTCTAATTTTATCAGTGAGTCACAGTAGAGTGCAAATTAATAGGATATAGGATTAATAGGATTTTTGTCTCTGCCTGAAGTCGGTCAGCCTCTTTCTTTCAAAGCTGGGGAGAGTATTCCAATGTAGCCCAACCTCATGTATATGCTGAGCAGGACTTCCACACTTGTGCAAAAGCTCCTGAAAAAAATGCTGTGCTTTTCCATCCCAAAGTGCCTCCCACTTAACTGAGCAGTGGAGCTGAAAAGGGCTATATAAGTGTATTGAGGATGACCCAAAAGCCTCCCAATAACGCCTACTCAGACCACCACAAACTCAAAAAACAGATGAAAACTAAAAAACATACTTTAAAAAAGTCTGTTTTTCAAGGATCACAATAAAAGAAATAGAAACATGAAATTATTTAAACAAAACCCAAACTTCAGAATAGGGATCCAAGTATTATGGTCTTGACAATCTCTTATGAAACAACCTTTTGCAGGTGTTTACTGCTATTATTTCCTCATTATGGGTGTACCACTTTTCCTATCAGAAGTACACTTTAAAGAGCTATTGAACTATATCTCTAACTTCCTGGCTGTTTAATTTTGTAAGTTTCTGTTCATTAGGAAAACACAGGAAAAAGAAGAGAAGTTTTCTAAGTTGGAAATTTCTTGTAGGTATCTGGGTTTTTTTGGTTTTTTGTTTTTTTTTGTTTTTTTAACTCCAGAGATACCGTGGTAAATGCTGTTTAATTATCACAGTTGTGATTATTGCATCAATTGCCATCTAATGGTTSACCGTGCGTATGCTGCACAGTCATCTTGACTAACCTGCCATACAAATAAGGCTACGGTTTATTCAGCTTAGACAAAGTACACTTTCATGGTTAGGAAAAGAGCTTAGAGAAATAGTAAGAAAAGACTTAGTTACACTTTTATTGATTTCCTGAGGCTACTCCTGCATAGCATTTTAGAAATTTCACAAGCTCACAAACTTCCAKTAGATCTTTGATCCCATTTTCCTCAGCAGGCACCAGGAATAACCACTTGATCCCTTCCTTAGTTCACATTCCTCTCTCTGCTAGTCCCTCTACCCAAACAATTCCATAAGCAGAAGGGCACACCCCTTAAGCATAACTTGCAATACCATTTAACTATATGTTGATATTAAAGCAATGCGTTAATAAAAACAGCACAGTCATGACATTCTCACTCCAAAACAAAAAGATTTTATGGCCTTCATTTGGACCTGTACAATTTGCCAAATATACTTGCATAACTTATGCAAATTCTCTACCCTGAATAAAATTGTTTTTTTTCTGGAGCAATTACTATGTTCACAAAACAGGTGTGATGCATTTTTGGTATTAACATTTCTTTTATGCCGGAAAAGTGCGTCCACCTGCAGAAGACATTTCAGACCATTCTGAAGAAAAAAGTTCCCCCACAGTCCTCCCCAGTGGTTTTATATGACCTACACCATCAAATCAGTCAAACAGGTCTTCAAGAAACTCACAGCCCTTCCTGATTTTCTTATCTGGCAGTCCTCCAGCAAACCCCACCTGGTGCAGCAGGAGTCTCCCAGTAGCATCTTGATTCTTACCTTCCCATCCTATATTCACCAGTCACCTTCCCGTTTTTCCTTCAGACATTTCTTCGTATGCCCTCTGTGTACTTGTCCTCCTTCCCATAACTTTCTCCACCCTCTCCATCTCTCAAACTCTCCTCTTCCCACACTCCCCTCAAATCCTATTCTTTCCTTCCAGGAGACTCTATTTTTCGGTTTCTACTCCCATCCCAAAGTTTTCTCATTCTTTCGTTTGAATCCATGAGATTCTAACACTGTCTTTGTCAAAAACTGCTTCTTGCCCATTTTGCATGGCCACCCCAAAATCCATCTTCTTTTCTCAACATAGCTCTCATAGCTTCTTCCTTCTTTCCACCTCCACCCTCTTTCCATCACCATCACAATTGTTTCATCCACAACTGGGTCTTACCGGAATAAGAAGTTCCATTAGCTATGTCTGCTCCTCATGCTTCCTTCAGACCACTCTTGCTCTGCCCTCTACCAAAGCAGAGAGATGCAACAGGCATGGAAGATGTACACAGGCCAGTTACACTCATGATTTGCATACTCCTAACTCTCAGGAAGGAAGCTAAATGTCCCTTTCTGCAGAAAAACTGTAGCTACAGCTGCCTTGCCAACTAAATGGGCAATCTGCAGCTCCGTATATGTGCTGTGAGCCAGCAAATTAGAGGATTTGCATGGACATGAAGCTGTGAACCCCAGCTGTGCATCAGACCGCCTACAAGCCAGTGCTCCACTTGAACTGCGTCCCCAAAACTCCTACCCACCAAATCTTTGCCGAGAAGAAAAAGAGCTCTACCAAAACTCTGAAGGCAGGGGATGGATTTTTACACTGAAACACAGAAACATTAGAGAGAGGGGAAGAAAGAGCAATTTTGTCAACGCAGAGGAAATGTGGTGTAATAATTAACTTGGGTACAACATAAAATCACATTATAATATATTTGCACTGGCCCTRTACTGAAACTCTATCTGCTAAACAAGTCTAATGTTTGATCATTAGTCAGTGAAGTTCCCGAGGCTTTGGCACAATGTTTCAGTTTAATAAAACGATTACATATGTGGAAAGCCACTGGCAGCGTATCTTCTGGTGGTGGACTGCTTTCCTTTTCTTCGCTCTTTTCCCTAACTTGAAACATCCCCTATTCAGCCTCCCCACTGCTGCTCAGAGACAGCTCTGCTTTTGTCATCCACAGCAGGGTGGGTCTGCAGCCTGAAATCCCAGTAGCACAATTTCAGCCCTTGTAAAGCTGTCAGTGTTGTCAGGGGGCTGTATGCAGTCCCCTTTGAAACTCGAAAGAAAGGGAGGGGAAATTGCATCACCGAACCACAAGAAACAGGCACATATGTGCTGCACACTGCAGAGCTCACAGGAGGCTACGATCTTCTTAGCTCTTCTAATAAATCTAATTTTGGTGCCAATGCTTTCCTTCTGCGTCCCGGCACTATGGCTAATGGAGATGTGATCCACAGAATCAGCCTAGGAGGGAGAAGTGTTTTCACTTTGCAAACTCAAAGTCATCACCACTCTCATATCCATTATCAATGCTAAGACTTTCCAGTGGTGCAATCTTCCCAATATATCCTGCTGATTGAATATTTGGGTTAGCATACTTTAGATAAAAGCTTGGATATTTACAGCTAAATCTTCCTGACACTTTTCAGACAAGTCTCTAACTTTTCTGGGCCCTCTAATATTGAATCTCTGTCTCAATATCCCATCAAACACTTCTCATCTGCCACTCAGCTTGAAGATTAACTACTGCGTATCTTCATTTGAGCTGACACTTAACTGCTATTTGGAATCTGATTGCCAAAAAATTTGATGTCAGGCAAGGCCAGTGGGAACGACAAGGAAAGGCATTTTAAATTCCACAAATATGTTCTCCTGAGAACAAGTATTAGTGCCACACTGCACACCAACTGGTGAATGGAAGTTATAAACAGCTACAGTCAAAGTCAACTCTGACAGGAACATATGACAGCTGAATTACTAAATGCATCTCTAAAGCATTAAACAACCTGTTATTTTCACTTTTGTTTTCAATCAAGAGACTTTGCATTGCTTATATGCTTTTACTTTTCAGTTCACAGAAATCCAAATAATATCTGAAAAATTTTTTTAAATGGATACCAAGCAAACATACTAGTTTTGGACTACTGTTCATACTTTTTGTGGGCAGAAGGGATATTTTGTCTTTCTTAGAAAACATATATTACTTGAGAATCTCAGACTCTTGGCACTGACATTAGCATATCCATTGAAGTAATGCAACTACCCTCTCCTTTTAGCCTGTCATTTACTGTAACAGTTGGCACTGCTAGGAAAGGACTAGGGAAAAGAGGAAGCTAAGGAACTTGACAGTTACTACTATGTACCTTGAATATTCAGCTCGCCAGCAGCTCTATCAGCTGTTTKGTCTCAAAGACTGCATAAACATGATATAAATAAGTTCTTACATTTAGGAACACTTTTAATGCTATGTAATAGTTACTAAGAAACAGCAAGTTTTCTCTTTTTTAATATTCAAGTCCATTTGCTTCCTTCTTGTGTTTTTCTCTGTTACTGCTTCCTCATCACTCATGCCAGCTTTTAGACTAAGAGGAAATTTTTGTCAGAAAAAGTAAAATTACATCAGCCAACAATGGTCAGAAGAAACACATACTTTAGAAGCAGTTTAGAGCTTCTTGCTTATGTCTCCACCTGGCAAAGGTCTGTTTTTGCAAAGGTTTGTACATTTATATATATATCTGTTAATCTAATGAATGATTTTATAACTGCCACACTTTTATTCTTAGGCTATAAAATAACCCATTTAGCTGCTGCTTCTTTTACAACCTTTCTTATGCTTAGTGTCCTTCTGACCTTTCCAGTAGCACTCTTTCCAAACTGTTCTACAGATTACCAATTTCTGTTCATCCAAACCTTCTCCTGCATATTTCTCTCCTGGGAAACCTAAGAGAGATTAGATCCATCACACATGTTTGTGAAAGAATGAATTTAAAATAATGTCTTCATACATGATGCAAAGCCCTACTGAGCTACCACCTTACCACCTTCTCTTCTCACACCCTTTTACCTCCCTTACTATTCTCTTGGATATGAATATTTAGTAAACTGCAATCTAACTTAAATTACAAAGGTACTGCAGTGACAGTGGACTACCTAAAAGGGCTATAATAGATTCCCACGACCTGAAATTTCCAAGGCCAAGAGGGCTCATACACTGTGGGAATACTTTTTAGCTTTTGCAATCTACTTCACTAATGCCAGGAGAGAAGAACAAGCACTAACCATTTCTTACACTGCTACAGATTTCCTGGGTGATTCAAAGTTGTAAAATGCTTTGGCTATTCCTACCAGCACTGTTGGTTTGCTCCTGAAGATTATCTCAGTGATAGCATCTCAGGCTCAAGAACTGTAATTCAGGCCTTTCTGGTAACTTCACATCACCAAGAACCATAACACCACATGGAGCTTCCTCAGACAATCAGTCCCATAGTACAAGCTTGCATGGTACCTTCTGGCAAGATGTTCTCATATTAACCTTATCCCTCTCCTGTCTGCACATGACTCCAGCATGCAAGTCTACATAAGGGCTCCTCCCTAACCATGTCTATCTGCCAGTGTTTCAAAGCAAGTGGGGAAAACCTGCACCAGGATGCAAATGTCTCTGCTAACATCCTTCCATATTGTTTCCCAGGGCAACTGCATGCTGCATCAGCACACAACATCTTGCAGAGGGCTGGCAGCCAGGATGTGCCCTCCTGGGCTTTGCCAGAGAAACTCCAGTTCGACTTTTCTCTATGTACTTGTATAGACTATCTGCTCAAAAATGGTGGGATTGGCCAGGTTAGCCTTTCGTGGAAAAGGTGAAGCAAAGATGTAGATGCTGTTTACAATGGCTACCAAAGGCAAAAGTTTGTCAGACACACAGATCATGCAGGCATCTTGCCACACACTCTGGCCAGGCAGGTACCTTGCAGATAACTGAAGCTCTGAGATCTGACTTGGCTCCCCCAGCAACTCTGCTGGCTGAGTGCTGAAAATCACACCAGAGGAGGGTCCGCGGATTGGTCTGAGAGCCAAAAGGAAACAAGATGACCACACACTAACCCATCCAAGCAGCTTACAGTCATCACTACTGACCTGCCTTTAGCTCCAGCTTTGGTGACATATTTATGGTCCTGTTCAGAGAGTTCAGAGTGGAATACACTCCTAGCTCAGTCCTGCTGGCTGGCCTGGCAGCACAGCCAGCCTGAAAAGGGGGGCATGGGGGACCCCTTTGTGCTGCTCAGTTTCCAAAGAGCCAGAATGAGCAGGAAAGCAGTGGAATACGGCACAAGCGCATCTGTCACCCTACCTCAAAACCTCTAGCATTCTAGCTATGAGGGTACCCAGACTGTACACAGGGATACAATTGGACCCCAGGGTCCTTCCCAACTGGGCCCCACTGTCATGTCGCTCCTAACACTCAACAAGGTGAAAAGCTTACGTAGGCAAGAAATCTGGCTGTTGCACAGCCATGACTGCACCTGCCTCTCCCTTTCTACCTATGAAATTAAGGAAACAACATTACCTTACCTCAAAAAGCATTTTGAGGTAAACAGTAAACATTAAGAATTGCAAGGTGTTCATATATGCAGTAATGGGACAGATTATTTCCTTAAATGAAAGGATGGAGAGATTTAAAGTTTATCTTATGATAATTATACAAATATATGACAAAGATTCTTTTAAAAAAATTGTTCAGCCTTCATTGTTTCTGGCAGTACATGGTTGCTTTCCTTACTCTCAGTAAAATTTTAACTGCTCTGTGCAAAAGTTGAAATATATTTTGTCCAAGATCTATGCTCTGTTTTTCTTTAGCAGAATTATAAATAGACTATGATTTTATTTGTGACATTTTAATTCCCAATTTCACCCAATAGCTTACATCTTGCACATGCTGGGATTCAGTTTCAAGCAACTTTATTATGTAACCCCTGCAAAGTTAGCAAGCTCCCCTTTGGCTGTCAGAGTAGGACCTACTAAAATCTATGATTATTTTAGCATTTATTGGAATGTGCTATTAGAAAGAAAAGGTCAAATGTGCTCCCGGGAAGGCAGGGCCAGTTTAAGTTTCCATCTCGAACCCATTTCTCGCATGCAACAAGCAACCCCTTCCTCCACCCATTTCTGTCAGGCAGGATGAATCACAGCAGCAACATCTGTTTTAGAGAAGGAATTTCTGATACACATTTAATGTGTTGTAAATATTTGCTTTTCCATCAAAATGTATTTGAAATGGCAAGTCACTATTCAGGAAGAGAGGGGAATACAGTGACACATACAGTGATATGCTCCGACTGCACTGTCACCACTGCAGAGAGCATTCTCAAATCATTCTACAAGAAGACAGTTCTCTTTTAGGGACAGATTTCAAAAAATTTGTCAGCAGTACTCATTACCCATCTCACTGGGAAAATGGACTGCGTTGTTTTAAATGGCAAGTTTACTGAGGTAACTGAAAACCCTCTATCAGTCTATGAATTTGCACCCTTTCTGCCCTTTCTTCATTCATTTGGAAGGATCCATTCCACGAGAAGGAAGAAAATCATCTCCCTCTCCATGTGGGCCTTAACAGAAAGTCCTAGTCTCCCATCTTTCCTCTCAAGTACTGAAAGAAAAGGTCTGTACCAAAAGGTCTGTACCAGAGAAGAGAATTTTTCTTCTCGGGGGGGGGGGGAGTTACTCACCAGAAGCAGCAGTTGCTGCTATAGACTCATGAGATCTAATCTTCTCCCCATTACTAAGTTACACATTAGAGATCTCCAAATTTGAAGGGTATAATTCATAATAAGAGAGGATGATCAGTCATGGTACAGAGACAGTAATCTGAACAACCCCTACATCCAAGCATCCAGCTTGCTTTCTAAGAGCACTTCCTCCTGCCCCCCACAACACAAACAAATGCAGGAAATATTGATCTTGCAGAAGAGTATTGAGACAAGTAACCACCTGTGATGATGAGGAACCTCTGACACTACTAAAAGAGGTGGTGTGGGGAAAGGCAGCAAAAATAGATTAGATAAGGCACCCCGAATGCTTAATCAGACATTTGTATTAATGTTACAGAGTCTCCTTAAAAAGTATCTCTATGCACGATTCGTCAAGGACTATCAAGAAGTTGTACAGACACTTACTATAGTTAAATTGCTATGAACACATGAAAAAGTTGCTCCCCAGGGAGCGTAACTTACATTAAAAATGTCATTAGCAGAGAACAATTCAACTGAGTAGGAAAGAAAACCAACACATGTGGAATTAATAATCTCAGATACTGCTTAATAACATTTCATTTGCAAATTCTCAGAAATGACCATAGTTAGTAAAAGCATAGAGAAAAAATCTGGAGTAATTCCRGGGGAAGGAAGAAAACTGAAAGCTATTTTTTGAGATTCTTCAATAACTCATCTGCACATACTGGCACCCTGATGAACTTCACTTAAAAGGCAGTACTGTGGAGGTGGAGTATTGCAAGTTAGTTGCTTGGCTTCTGCAGCCAAAAGATGACTCAGGAGGACCTCTTCTCCTCTTTCTAAACAATAGCTAGTGCAAAAGACTGATGTTTAATATATTAAGCTTTCTTTTCTTATGGTTACAAAGGCATAAACAGATTTTAAAATTTATAATCAAGAGCTTAATCCTTTGCTTTGTAAGCCTACAACTTATTTCCATTTTAAAATCTAAGCAGCACTTTAAGAAGATACAGAAGAACTAAGAAAAACAATTTGAAAAGCACATCATTCTCATGAAGGTGACAAATACAAGCACATCAGCCTCAGGGAAAAACTCTGACTACCTGCAACACAAGGGAAGGCCTGGAAGGTCAAGAGTAAGGATGCAATTTCTATCAATCAAAGATTCCATTTTCCTGCAACAGGTTTTGATTAGGGACTGGTAGTGTCGCATGTCACATTAAGAGGCTAAAACCTCCCCTGGCAGACTAATGGTAGTCCAACGGCAGCTCTCTTCTGACAAGGGGAGAGACAGGTTCAGCTACAAGGAGGAAGTCCATGGTATCACATGATCTGCTTTTGTTTAAGAAAATACGATTACCATTTGGTTTTTCTATACTGTACTTCTTGTGTGCATACTTGTGTGTGTGAATTTCTCTTTGAAAGGACTTCAACTTTACTGTCAAAATCTGATCAAGAATTTCTTCCCATCTAAGCGGTTTCTCAATAAGGAAGCTTCCTAGTCACAGCCTTGCATTAAAGATCTGGCAGCCAGTCACAAGCAGAGGAGCTTCCTGAGAAGTTTGGTGTCTATGGAAGAGCTGTCCAGAGAAGATGAATCTATTCCTGCAGAAACAATGGTATCAGGTAGAAGCAAGGTAGTACAAACAATGGAAGCTCAAAATATGGTTATGAAATATTATTTGTACATATTTTATAAATAAACATAAAAAAGAGATTTAAAATACAAGTTCTCGTATAATTGCTAAGTTCTAGTTCCCTAAAATTAATGGAAGCCTGACCATTGACGTAAAAGGTCAGAAGCTCATCTGAAATATGCTTCATGTCAAGATGTGTCTCAGAGCTATTTCTCCTAAGAATTTCAGAAAACATTCAATTCAAGAGAACCCAGAAAGATTTCACTGTAACGAATTAAAAATATTGTAAATATATGATTAAATTATGAGCTTACAAGTCTGAAAACAAACTGACCAAAAAACAGAGGACTTGGAGGAATCCCTGAAATTGAGTTCTTCTCACAAATAGCCAGAATACTCTGTAGGTCAGAGTACCAGAAGTTTCAAAAATTCCTATTTATCCTTATGCAGCAGCACTGACTAAATCCTCACAGAAGAAACAATGTAGAAAACTTTCAACACCTTGACTCTGAATATTACACGGTCYTTGTGTTAAGCAGAGAAGCAAAAGTTGGCAAAAGCAGGTGAAACTATAACAGTTCCAGATTTGTACTAGCTAAGCAAACTTTTAAATACTAAAGAATACTTTACTTCATGGGTTGGGGTGGGGGGGGAAACTGCATGTTTCAATCTCTCAATTTTTTTCACTGGAGGCAAGAAACTGACAATTTTCTACTTGAACCTCACCTGGAATTTCTCAAGGCCTCACACTAAGGAAGCTAATTTGAAACAATAAACTGTCTTTTCAAGAGGCATGGAGGAAGCAATTCTATTTTCAAAAGCATTTACAAGATATTCAGTGTTACTTGATGCTTAATAAATATAACAAGAACAATAGATATACCTATATATATAAAGTCCCACTTCATTTTTTAAAATATATTTAAACTTATTGAATTGTATTGGATTTTCTGCTTCAAAATTAATCACTCAAGAGCCTCTCTCAGAAATGCCCTCAAAAGGCACCTATGGCAGTTATTACAGCTCAAACCAAGAAGAATAAATTCGGAATCAGATCACATACGTGGTATGTCGTAACTGTCATTCAACTGAAAGGAAAACAACGCTTTGTTTGCATCAAATCCAAACTTCTAGAGCAACATAGGACCTGTCAGACCAGTCCTGAAATGTCATTGATATAACACTACTGCATTGTCATATATAGTTATATTTGCATACTTTAGTGGAGAAGAAAACTTTATTTTATGAAAAGGAATTCTTAAATATCCCAATGATATTTTTATTTTTCATTTTTAAAGTCTTGTACATCACACAGAGCTTAAAAGCATGATTATAAAAAACAACAAAAAAATCACTTTCTTTCCCCATCCCCCCTCCTTTTTTTTTTTTAATCATAGAAGAGTTTAGAAGAAGAGCTGAGCAACTTACACAGGGGTGACAGTACTTAGAGCCTCAGAGGCCTCAGCAATACTAGGTATCACATAAATGACACCATGCACAGAGATCCTATTAAAGTTTCATCATTTATCCTCCCAGAACGCTTTTCTGTTTCACATTACCTGATGCACTTATTTACAGCTTTGAGCGGTCTAATTTTCTCTGCCCCATTCTGTAATTCCTACAACACAGCAACTGCAGAGACCCTTTGGAGTCCCCTCTCTCCCCAAAGCAAAGTCAGACATCATGGAAAGTCCACCAGATGGTATGAGTGTCTTCTCAACATCTATATGTAAACAGAAGTTATCAGATCTTCAGTAAAGGCAGTTTTTTCTTCAGAATAATAATGAATAGCTTTTGTGAGAAATGTGAAGAGCCAGTATGTTCAACACAACATTCCAGTGTAATTCTTTCAGAGATTAAAATACAACATTAATGCTTGCTACAATAGTACTTATATACAGTCAGTTGGCTCAATCAATAGGAAAAAGTGATTTATTGCAAAGAGTAGATTTCAGACAAACAGGTATCTAGAAGTCCAGTTTGTAATGATTTTATTCAGACAAAACAAAAAAGTTTAATGTTTTCATGCAACATTTGCTCTTGAGTCTTAAATAATTATGACAAACAGAGAAATAGTTAAGGAACGCACTAATTAAAGACCTTAGTGAATATACAAAAACCTCAATATTATAGGTTATACAAAGTAAAGAACATCTTAAATACTTTCCCAAAATACTGCAGCAGCCGAGACACAGTGATATGCCTTACAAGGGCATAGGAATGTAATTTAGAAATCACACGGGAACTACCCATTTCCTTTAATTTCACTGAGCAAGACAAAAGCAACGTTCAACTCCACACAGATTTTTCACATGATATCTATACAGTACCTTGAGTTTTATCCAAATAGTAAAGTTAGACATGTCATTTATTTAGTAAACAATTATGTGGTAAACCTCTATTACATTTTTTCTTGTTTTTACCTGGAGTAGTCATGTTATTTAAAAGAGGGCAGGTTTGGCACTTTTATACTGATGTCACCAATATTAATATTTCTTGGGATCTCTGGCAGATTCATATTCTTTACAGCAGAAACAGCCCGGGCTGGAGCTCCTGCTAAACCAGCCTGTATGTAAAGCGAAGAAGAAAAATACAAGTCAGGCAAAGTTGGTTACAAGAATCGCTAGCAGTTACACAGACAACTAACTTTTAAAGTAATTCCATGGTTACACAATTAGAAAGACCAGATGATAATTTTGTTTGGAATGAAATGGGTTATTTGGAAATATTAAACCAGAAAGAGAAAACAGTTCACACATTTCTTTTTATATGGTGAAACATGTAATGTCAACTTGATGGAAAAGTATGCAGGGAGGAATAGGGGGTTTATCCAAAAGTATGCAATATGCAGGTTATAAAACAATCTGAGGTATTTAAAGGACAATATGCTGTCTTTGTCTCTTACTTATTCTAAAAGTTTACACGGTACATAGCTGACTAACTTTGGTTACAAGTTCAGAATAAGTTACTGAATGTCAGTTGAACCACATTAYTTAAACGCATGCAAATAAGAGGTAAATCAAGCTGGCTTAGCCTGAATTGAAAAGGCTAAACACCTTGCATTTGTGGGTGATAAAGGGCATGCAGAAAGATAACTACTACAGACCAACTGAAGTGCAATAATCCATCATCCCACAGTATCTAAATATGAGCTAACATATCTACAAGGCCCTAGGCACACTAGAACATTACCTAACAACCTGGTTATGCCAAACTGAACATTAAAGTACCTATTCTGTGTTAAATTCCTTGACTGGAGTTTCTCTCTGCATTTAAAGCCCCAGCTCTGTTGTATAAATACATAAATTTAACAATACAGAAGGTTTTTTTTATCACTGATTTCCACTGAGTTCTGCCTTTTAGATAAAATAACTGCCAAGTTTACATATTAGGGTTTATTACTGCAATGCTAACAGAAATGATTTGCAACTCAGAAGTCTGAAGACATACAGAACACGATCTTTTCCTACTGTATCTGAAGTATACTTTTTCAAAACTTTGTTGCTTTAAGGGCTGTTTAAAAAAAGCCAAATAATTAAGTTGTTACTGTATTTGCTACTACATAGAAAACTAGCATTTATTATAAACAAGGCAATGTTTCTCCTAAAATTTCAGGTTCACTAAATATATTTAGAATTGCCTATATGACTATTTCAGGCTTCCCTCACAACAACAAAAATGCAAAAAACTTTTTTGTTCTTGCTGAAAAATATTTTAAAGCCTGGTAAGGTTTCAAAACAAAACCTATAGCTTGCAGAAAAATACATCATATTCCCGATTCTATGAATATATGAAAAAAATGTACTTTTTATTTTGATGTTTTAAAAGTAATATTAAAAATATTTGCAAAAAAAAATTGCAAAAGTAATTTTCAGAACTGAGTGTGGCATCTTGTAGACCCAGTAAAAACTAATAATCTACAAGAAACAAAGTAACATGCTAAGAACTCAATCTAACAAACAAAAGACTAAACCTGTAGAAATGGAAGGTCTGTCATTCCAAGAGTATTAAGGACTGAAGAAATCAGTGCATACACAGAAAAAATAATTCTGAGAAAACAATACAGCAAGACAAAAGGAGAACTAACTTCTGGAGAAGTTTGTGATTCATAGCTGATTATTAAATACTGTTTGTCAATAACTATTGCTCAAAGTATAACCTTTTCAGATTCATGAGTTCCACTGAAATTCATTGCAATTACAGAATATAATTACACTGAGGAGTACATTTGACTTCTGTCATATCAACTCGTACTAATGTTCAAAAGCAGACAGACACCCAACGTACTCATAACCATTCTCACTTTTACTGCTCTTTCATGAGAAATAAACATAAGGTCTAATTAACAAAAGGTTTCCACTTCAAATCCTACCTACTGTTTTACTCTAGATACGTATAAATTCTCCTCCCTTCAAAAACACCCATAGTCAAAACTGATTAAAGTTTCTGGTTTTGAACTAAACCCCTTATGTCATGTGGAAAGGCTAACGCATCATAAATCCCTAGATTTTAGTCACAGGAGGATTCCCAGGACCAGGAACAGAGGCCAGAAAGCCAGGAGCCATCTGTTATTACATCCCCCCTGCCAAACACTTCTATCTGAGACATGCCAAAGTGGGAAGGACACGTGGAGAGAGAGGAGAAATCTCAGGAAATCATAAACCTCTAAGGCAACCACATAATTTGCTTTCACTTTGGCCCTGACATAATCCAAATTGTCGGTTTGCAGAGAAACAGCGTAACCAAATAAAAGGGTGTAAAAAAGTATTTTTAAAGTGTCTTTTTCTTTGGCTTGTCTTCATGTCACCAACAGTATCAGGTCATTTACTTCATGAAAGGATTGGAATTGAAAGAGCCTTTGAAGGGGAAAGCCTAGACCTAACATTACTGATACTGAAAAAAATGCAAACATCCCAAGTCTGCAAGCCTAAATCTGCAATATCATGAAAAAGCAGCATTAGACATCGCAATTTTTTTTTGCTATTTACACTTTCAAAAATAGCATAGAAGACATGATGCCACTAGACATTGCCCTTTTATGTTTGTGAATTTTGAAATACCCATTTTAAACTTGAGGTAACTTCCGATGAAGTTTTATCAGATAAGAAAATAAATGCATTTCCTCTCTAACTTGGGTCTGTCATTTAAATTTTAGAGTCAGTAACTGGAGGAAAAAAAAAAATCCTTTGAGCAAAACCAAAGCAGGCCATGTAAACTGTTTTCCACAGAGAAGGTGAAAATATTAATAAAGTAGTAACAAAAGCAATGAATTATACAATTTAGAACTTAAACAATGGGAAACCAGAAAAATATTGTAAGTGATGGACATGGTCCACACAAACAGGCATGGCTGGCAATTTAAGAGAGATGCCTTCTAGGTGACTAGGATGGAGATTCCTTAGCCTAGTTTAATGAGAGTTAATTATTTTTAATGGACATATAAAAGTTTTAGTATAGCTGGTCATTATTTTTACCTACCTGCAGCTATCCTCTTTACACAGACTTACAGTCCCTGCCTCCCGCCCCAATGGCATAGGATACAATGGAGACACAATTGAGAATTATTTAAAATACCACAATTGACACAACCATTGCCCTTCCACCCCCCTATACAACCACAACTTCCAACAGTAATGTTCCATTAGGACCATTCTGGAACAGGATCAGTGAAGATCCCTGACAAAAGTACTATGACACTCCAGATTACCTCTTTTTTGCCAGCAGGATTTTCTTTTGCTATCATATATGGGAGTAGAGATACATTTTCAAACTATTGCACTCTCTTCTCCTGTAATTCTCTGTATTAAGTGGTCTTGTGATTCAGTGTATACATAATATTGACACAGCAGAATGCTATTTATCACAATGTCATAACCCTATAAAGCACAATACAGTCATACAGTACTTAGAGCAAACAGTTTTCAACTAAATGTCTAATAAAATGCCTGAAAAATACTTAAACTTCAAAACTGGGTAACTAATAAAAGTTATTTTTAATGTTACCATATCTGAATGCCTTTGCATTCCTTTTTAGCATGTCAAACAGTAAAGCACTATGCAGTCCTGCCATTTATCATTTCTTTTACAGAAAGTAAGCTACATTTAAAAAAAGACAAAGCTACTACAAGAAATATTTCCAGTCCAGTGCCCTCTTGAGCAGTTTTCAACAAGTACCTGATGAAAGAGTCATCACTGTAACACTGCACTGGATAAGTTTCAACTGCCCTTATTGTCAAATAATTCAGCAGGGAAGTTGGTGAGGTGCAAAGAAAAAGCTTTCACTTAAAAAACAAAAACACATGTAGCAAGCTTTAAACATGCAGTGAATGATGAATATTCACAGCAAGCAAATGACTTAAGCAAGCGAAAATGAAACTTCAGACATTCATGAAATTTCAGAAATACAGTACGAATTGCATACAGCTGGTATTACAAAGAGCCAATACACCATATTTTTGCCACAGCTGCTTTGTATTCTCAGTTTCATTTGTTATTGAAGGTTGTACTTGAATCTTGAAACACTGTATTTTAATAGTTTAGCTTCAGTTACTGCAAAAAATGCTTGTAAACGTGATTATATACTTTTAGAGTGAATGAGCAATGCCACGTAAGCAAAACAACAATGCTATTTTAAAGACTGAAATAGACACATTTAATAGCAAAACTTCTATTCTACTGGTCCTAAGTGAGAAATATGAACTGTTGCTAGTTTACTAGGTCATTATTTACTATGAAAAWCACTTTTCTTCTTTCTAATCATCGTCTTTCCTCATAATGCCCCACTGATAAGTTATATGAAGGTGACCCCAGAAACATTGATTTTTTTCCTAATAATCTGAAATTTTTTAAGAATAAGTATTGCAGATCATAAATTTWGTTAATACGCATATTGCTTTTTTTGCTATACAAATAGGAGAAAAGATTCAGACTGACACTGCAAACAGCTTTACATAGAACTAGCTATCATTAAAATAGAGGTATAAAAATACACAGCCTACTGGAAAATGAAATAATGAATTTTTGCAAAATAAACCACTCTCTTCCAGATATACTGGAGGCACTAGGATCTCTCTGCTGCTGGTGTTTCATACCAACCTTTCTTTCCAGAACGAGTATGACTTCAAAGCAGCAGGGTTATGAAAGAATGAAAGGATGCAATACATAATATAAAGGAATGATCATGTCCCCTGCTTATGAGGTTAAATAAATGAACATAATTAGAGAAAAAACAAAATGAAGTCTGCAAGTATATCAAAATGAGGCCAAACRGATAAGAAGACTTAAGACATACTCTTAGAAATTTTAAGCACTTGAATCACAAAGAGAATAATGGATGGGAATGATTAATTATTTGTTTGTTTGTTTTTCATTGCCAGACCCAAAAATAAAACAGAACATGTGCGAGCAGAACAGGAAAAAAAAAAAAGTAGCTTTGTTCAAATAAAAAAAAAAAAACAAACGGAAACCAAGCTCCCTACTCTTACAATGAAATATGGATATATTAAAAGTGTTGACATACTAGGTAGAGGAAAGTTTTTCGTTTGATTTTCTTCATGTGCTATAACATGCTTCAAATTTAGGTAAAACGTTTTATACTAGCCAAAAATATTTTTGAACTAATGCTTTAGAACATAGTGCTATTAAATCTAATTACAGAGTTATATTTGCTAAATGTTAAAGGCGTTACATACTCTATCCTAGAAGGATCATGCAAAAAGCCAACAGCAAAGCTATATGTAAATAAAATAAATTTCATCTGCTTAAGATTCCAGCTATTTAAAATACCTGTAGTTTGAATACACAGATACTTAAAATGAGTGGCAATGAATTCTGAAATAGTGTAATTATCATTACTGAAATTCAAACTATTGAGCTCAACTGAATGTTTCAAACAGCAAACAGGGGCACAACAACCATAAACTGAACTTCAAACATGCATTTTCCTCCTCCTTTTTCAGTTCCCTGTTCACATTCAGTGACTGCAGTTATCAAGATCTCTCAAAGCAAAATCCAGTGATCCAGACTGCAAGGGCAGCAAATATACATTTGAAGTTTAGTATGTGCTGACTGCCCTTCTCATTTTGTTATGTTCAATACAATTACAGAGTTGAAAGATCACTGTTAATACTTCTACATAATCTTCATGAAGCAAACTGATTTTATTGCATAGATATAAAACTATTAAAGTTTGCTTTAAGTTTTGTTCACCTGCAACTTACTCTGAAACTTCATTTCTCTTTGCAAGCAGGTAGAAGTTCTTTATTTTTATCTGAAATACTAAGTTGTGAAGCAGGAGAGTTCATATTATGCATTTTAGATTATCAGGGACAAAACACTCCCAATCACAAAGTTATTTCTACTACATCATCACATCATATTTTGCTATCTGTATGTTCAAGTTTTATTCAGATTAGTTTGGAAGATTTTTAAGTCCATACAAGTTCATATTTCTTTATTACTTAAACAATGATATAAAGAAAAGTTAAATTCTAAAACACAGGAAGAGAAATAAAATAAAAATATGTCAATGGAAAGCTAGTAAAATACACTATAGCCAAGAAAAAGATGAGGGAACTACAAGAAGAAACTAGCACAAAAAGTAGGCTACAAGGACTTGTATGGGTATTTTAACACATAATTTTTGAGTCTGGCCTACATAATTTATTGCCTTTGACATCATTTTGCTTTCCCTTTTAGTTAAAAGTACATTTTTTCTCAAAGTCAGCAATACCTGTGTCTACCTGTCCTGTCTGGGAGACTGAAAGATAAAGGTCTGTAAGAGAGAAGAATGGAAAGAGCTAGAAAAGATCAGGAAGTTTGGAAAAAATGAGGTCCAACTTAAAGTCTAAATCACACGCAGTCGAACACTCCAAATAGAAAAGAGCTAGCCCAAGTTTACCTATAACACTTTTAGCAGCTCTAGATAAAATCCCAATGACCCCTCTCCCAAAAGTTCCCTCCCTTAATCATAATGAACCTCTGGATTTAGGAGGATTGACCAGAAATCCATTCACAGATAAACACTAAACTGTAAAGGTAGGGAAATGCATTAAAAACAACATTTCTCAGGGTGGAAACGAGACTTCCTTTGTAGCCAGTCCAGGCAACAGAAAAGCTGAATCAGAAATCAAAGCCAATATAATTTAAAGCATTAATCTTTGCTGAAAACAGAGTTTTTGAACTAATAATGTTACTCAAATATTTGTGAATTAAATACATTTGATCTTTTTTGCTAAATTCCAATTGAAAGTCCGTTTAGAAACCTATTAGTATAACTGACCACATACTTGATGTCAAATGGCTAGGTTTTACACATTAAGAGATAGTCATGTGGATACAYTACAAAATTTAAATCACTTCTGAAAATGTAGCGAAGTCATAATTTCATTAGATTCATCATTTCAGCTATAAAATAAAAAGCAATTTAACCTTAGCACAGCCACTTTATGGATGCAAGAACCATGACTGAGGTCTAAGAGACCAAGCACACTAAAACTTGAGAGCTGTGGCATATGTGGCAGTCCTATGAACTACAGGCTATATTAATAACAGTTTCTGAATTTTTGTACTAATTTATTCTTTCTTTCAATTAAAAGTGGTTGAAAACTAAGAAGATCCACTAGTTTTGATTTCTTAGTGTCCTCCATTCAAAACAAATTATCTATTAAGCTATCACTCGTTTTGATTTACACAAACCGGATATGTTTGTATCTTGAAAATACATGTTCAGGGAAGAGATGTTGAAAGACTTAAGAGTTTTGATCAAAAAAGATCAAAGGAAAAGAAATAGCAATCTAGAAATTTCTGAGCATATACATGCAACAAATGATTAATGATCTGAGTAAATATTTACCAGGTATTATGAAGTATCTAAGTATTATAGTAACTGAAATTTGAAAATTGAACTGAACTCAAAAAATGCATTTGTGGTGAGCAGATTATGAAGTGTTCTACTCCATCCCAGTCACCAAGTGTTTTAATTTATCACTGCTACTTCTTTACTTTCTATAACTCATTGCCGAATCTAAAAGAATAAATTGCCATTTGCCTTCCATATGGCTATAAGCTCTATATGCTATTTTCTACCACCTAATTTTATACTAAAGGCATCTTACAAGAGAGAATGACTTACAGATGAATAATGGGAAACAGCAAGAATTGTGGCTGACTACACTGAATTGATGGGTTTCCGATGACTAGTCAGAGACTGGTCTACAGTTGATTTGGTAACAATTAACATGATTAGGAATAAATACCTTAATTAAATGCTTTTAGGTAAAACTGATGAGCCTAATACAATGTAGATCATAGCTGCTTAATTATTTCAGCTTTGGGGACTTTAGATTAACCTTGCACCAAATAAGGAAAATACATGTATACACAGGCTATTCAAATATAGCCATAACTTTCAAGAATAATAGCAAATATTCATCTCTATGACCAACAGCTCATTCTGAGTTTGTGAAAAATGTTAAAATGAACATTTTGGATATCTTCATAACCTACAATACAGTCCTTCTGGATATGTACTGCCATGCATGAGATCATTATCATACCTAGCTTTTTCCTGTTTTTCACACAGTGCTGTCCTGTTCCTAGACACAGTTTGAAAGTTGTGTGAAATGGACAGTTAAACATATTGAAAGACTCAGGGTGGCACAGTGTCAGACTCAGAATTAGGAGAACAGTGTACATCGAACCACAAAAAAGCTGAAGAATTCACTTCTCTCTTGGTTTGGTAGATACATTTAAGGTATAGATACATTTAAGTTATAACTAAGAAGTTCTCAGTGTCTTCCCCTCATTTAGTTAAAATTTATGCCACCTGCAATATTTCACTCCACCTAGCTGACCTCAGCTTTAGAAATAGTCCCAATTCTGCCAGTTTGTTACAAATTTGAATAATAACAATAAGCTTCCCAAAATAGATAATGTATTCTCTAGAGTTAGTGTCTCATCAACAAGAATCAATCACAGACTCAGCTAAGATGTACTAGCAGTATATTGGCTAACAAGACAAGTCTGATGATATTAAAGAAACAGTAATATTTTGTGTCACAGCTGAAGTAGTTCCAAAAGTAGTTCTTATTATTCCAAATTTCTTTCTAAACACAAGTTCAACAATATTAAAGACAAGCATTTTAATATCCAGTTTTGCAAAATCCAAAGCTTGACATGAAATTACATGGCTATCTTGTTCATTGAAAAGGAGATTCCCACAAGTTATGCAAGTATCCCTTGCTCAGACTGATATGGGCACATACAAAATATGATCTTCCCATCTGAATATGCTCACCTGAAGACCAAATATTCATATTGTCAAAATGGCAGAATTCATATTTCTTTAAAGGGATTAAGACAGGCTTTAATTCTATCACATGTCCATTTCATTCCAATTTATTATTTTGTGCTGCAGTATTATTGCAACACTGAATATACTGCCATTTATTTCAGGTGCTAGAAACATACTAACAGACAGGAATATGTAATATATACACTTCAGTTCTTACCTAATTTCATTTAAATTTTATACTCACTAGTGGCTTCCAGCATAAAAAAAGTGCTAGAAATAAAAGGCTTTTTGTAAGASATACTTATAGAACTATAGATGTAGCCCAATAACAATGACACACACTGCTATTAGGTAAAAACAGCAAAACTCATTAGCTACCCTTCTAAACAATTATTACACATGATGAAAGGCACCACATACTAACCTAACTATACATTGGCAATTTTTGGCATTATAAACAAGCAGCTGTATATATGATGGTGTTAAAGSACAAACAGCATTATATAGCGTGCACTCATTATGATCATATTTTTAGACCAGACACTACACAGTGCTTCATTCTTACCTCAGATTTCTCCAGTTTATTTTGTGCATCAATTTGAGTGACAATTTCATTCATGTTGGTCTCCAAAACCATTCCACCCATGACCATTTCAGCCAATATATTATGGACCTAAAAAAAAAATCACAAGAAAATTTAAAAATGCAAAATGTCATAAGCACATCTAGACACTGATTCATCAACCCAGAAACATATACTCAATTAAGGTTAACAATTTCTTTAAAATTATTTGAGTAGAAAGCTCATAAGAACTTGATGATTATTTCTCCAGTATCTGTGCTCATAGTCCTGTCACAATCTCATCAGCTTCACTTCTCAGTGCTAGAAGAAACTTTAGCATCCATCTTTTTTATAGTGGCCGTTTTCACTCCAAGGACTATCAACAAGAGTTCTAATTAGCATCCATAGTAGTAATACCTCTAAGGAGCAAGTTCTGTGAGATTAAGCAAATTACTCACAAACAGATATGTAAAAACAACTTTGGGCTAGATCTGTGAAGGAACAGAGACATTGAGACGCTCACCCAACATAGACACCAAGACGAGGCTCAGAAATAGAATTAATATACCTGAGCTGACAGCCTACATTGCAAACAAGGAGACTTCACATCTAGGACTGGAATTCACAACCAGGGCTCAAACTGAAGGACTAAATAAGCCAGAGGACATTAATGAAATAGATATATCCAAAATCCATCTTGTCTGCATCTCTGATTTGGGGATATGAGCCCTGGTTCCCAAACCTCCGCTTCAGACTCTGTATATGCACTTTATCTAATGACTAATTCAAAAAAAAAAAAAAAAAAAAAAGAGCTTCCATACACTTTGCAATAAAAATCCAGAGTTAATAAATTGTAATGTAATATATAATATTTCAATCTCATCATAATTCTGAAAACAAGAAACATTTGCTTACTTTTGTGAGCTAAAAATACAGTACAAATAATCTGATACTTCGAAGCATAATTCTGCTATTATTTTGGATATTGTTGTCATTTCCCTGTGCATCAAGGATAGAAGTAAATCTCTAAATCAAACAATTGTAAAGTTAAGCGGCAGTAGTCAAATATCAAAAAACTACCATACTTCCTGTTTTAGTGACATACCTGAAGAACAATATTGAAAAGTTGTTCCCCTGATAAATCATTCCTATATTTCCATAGAAAAATATACTAAATGTTTAGTGAGGCTGAAAAACAGCTCTTTTCTTTCAGCTTATTGCTGCTGAATAGAGCTTTAAGAGACAAATTTTACAAGAAGGATCAAAAATCCTTACTAAGCCATTCTTTTTCTTCTGGTAAGTATATAATATGCGCCTGATAACATACCCAACTGAAAAGCATAAAATAAAGGTGGGACCAAAGAATTAATTCTCCTGGCTTGCAATGAGATCAGTTTAAAAGCTTTTAACATCAGAATCAGAAAGGAAGATGCAAACATGGTAATCTGATATTAATATGCTCTACACTGACAAACTCATTGACAAGAAACATATTACCAATATTCACTCCTTTTTAGCAGTTATTTTTACTTATTGCATAAGSAAACAGTTTATAGCTGTACAAAATCAGAATTAGTGTGTACATATATATATACACACAAAACTAAGAAACAAAGAGGTGGCCCATTATGATAGGGTACATGCAATATTAAACCCTAGAAAATTAGATGAATTTGCATTTGGCTGCAAATTTGAAAAGAACGATTTCTCAGGCAACCCAGGAAAGATACATTATATTCAACAGATTCAACTGTGGCGGGGGAACACACACAGACCTTTCAGGCAATTCTCAATTTTACTCATATGGAAGGCTTGATAATGTAGGCTGATGATGTAAAAAGTTGACTTAAGATGCTTTGAGATCATATCTTATCAAAGATGTTGATATTGAAACCATTATAAAGAATGAATATTAAAATAGACAGAAGTGGAACRAATTTTGTTTCCTTAATGAAAAAGTTAACAATGACCACTATCATAGAAGAAATGGCATTCAGAAGATGACACATCTCTACTACTGGCAATGATCAGAAAGATTGCTATTTTGAAATAAGTCTGGCTAAAAACATTATGGAATCATAGTTTAATTTAATCAACATAACATTAGATTTGATAATTCCCTAGAGAGGAGATGGTAGAAATGATGGGTTTTAATGTTAAACAAATGTTTTTGCCTCAATTGATCTCCGTCATGTTCTATTCCAAGATCAATGATGCTTTTAAGCCTCTTCAGCCACTGAAAACAAACCATAAAACCTATGAAGTTCTTCATAATATAGTACTTATCTGGTGATTTTTGTTATATTTTATTTTAACAAACATTTACTAAGCAAGCATTTTAACATGCTATGAAATGTAGAGTGYTTTCCCTTTTCTAATTTCTGCATGGGCAATATACTGACTTATGGCAGGACTGGTCAGTAATTCATGTCTGTCCCTACACAACTCAAGTGGATATAACTTTTGTTTGTTTGTTTTTTTAAGTTTCACTAAAAATACTGTGCAACAGCACAAATACCATCACTTTCTACTGCATATTATAGATCTGAATTTTATTTTCTTTTTAAAAATGCAACCAGAACCAAAACAGCAACTGCAGTCCCCACCTCCAGACCGAACTTAAGGGGAGTATTTCTTATCTTGCTCTTTCTGGTAGAGCTGAGGACATCAAGGAAAAAGTTTCAACTGCAACTTGATAAAAGCCCTAAAATTCAGAAGTTATTAATTTAATGTCAAGGAGGGGTGAAAACAGAAGAATATTCACAAGCTGGCAGAAGATACAGAGATACTGCCTAATAGATGCCAGTAAGTGGCCCAGTTGGATAACATTAGTGTAAAACAGTAGTGGTGCAAGGTAAGCACATTTTTCAACCCATCATCTGTGCTTGAACAAGACTACAGTGCTGAACTTTCAACACTGTCTACTGACGTTCATACCTTTGTCGCAGCACAACAAACTTCACTGGGCAGTTCAAAGAGCTTGTAAAAATATTACAGGAGCTTAATCAAGCTACGGTACAAACTCCAGTGAAGCTTTCCTTAATATCCAATTAGCAAGACCACGTACTAACTGTGCAGAATGAAGCCTAGGATGAACTCTTTCCTTATGAAGCAGACAATACTTCTGCTGAAGCTTTGGAAAAAAATCAGCTACAAATTGTTTAACATGGAATAGCACAGGATACAGTGGCAGTGCCTGAGGAAAGACCAGTTTATCGAATCTCAGCCTACAACAGTTGTGTTCCAACTAACCTCAGAAAGTGAGTTTATTAACTAGCTCAGGAACATACTAATACTCACTTCTCAAATATGGCAAACGCTTTAAAGAATAACTGTGTTTGGATCACAGGCATACAGGTGTCCAAGCAAATCTCCAAAAGCTTCAGAAAAATAGTGTCAGTAATATTCATGTTTTCTATCATCATTTGGATTGAAATAGATACTAGACAACACTAAACATATTTCTTAATTACTCATGCCTAGATAGGAATCTATTCAACTATGAATACCCAGCACATGCAGTAGCATCTTTGTATATGGTTTTTAAACACTTAAGCATGAACAAAGTGCTGTGGACTCTGTATGACAGTTCAGGGAACAACTCTATGATAAGTGCTCTCTGATTCATTTTGTATAATATGAAGGCAAAGAAAATCATGGCCCGGCTTGAGCAGGAAGGCTGGACAACTCGACCTTCAGAGGTCCCTTCCAGTGTAAATTATTCTGTGATTCTAAGAATGAAGAGGCAGCCTGAATTGTTTTACTATGTATTAAAAAGAAACAAAATATGCTTCTTGAGTATATAGGCCATTTGATTATATAGGGCAAGGTTGCAGCCCAACTGCAACCAGAAAACAAGGTTAACAGTTGCATGATACAGAAAAAAAGTGCGTCTTACACGTTCAAAGAATGCATCTCACTAAGGCATCAATTCCCCTTGGTACAAATCTTGAAAGAACCACATAAATGTGCAAGCAAACTGCAAACTAAGAAGTAATTGAAAAGGTAGGCACTTAAGTGCAAGCACTTAACACATGGAAAAGGGTAGAAGGCAAACTTCAGGTTTCAGACCAGTTATAGTACTGATGCTTATATAGTATAGATAGCAGCTACAGCAGTATACTTTTATGACAGGATTAACAAGCTAGAGCCTTTGGTGGATATTGACATTATACTTAAGATTTATACAATGAAGAAGGAGAATGAATAGACCAGCTTCTCACAAAAAATAGTTCATAATAGAAATTGTAGTATTTGTAAATCTGTATATACAATGAGCATTAGAAACAGTCAGAAGAGCAGGCATATAAAGTTCTTCTAAAGCAGAAAGGTCCACGAAGTTCTATGATACAGCTGCTTACAGAACATTAAGAAAATACCTTCCTTGATCTTCCTAGTCATAAAGAAACTATTTCATTATTCTAGCTGTTAGTGTTTGTAAGGACTGCCTTATTATCATTCTGCTCTTAGAAAGTACTCTAATATACAAACCAAGGCACCATGAATTACAGCTGAGTAGACCTTTTAGTAGAATTACTACTGTGAACATTTCACATTACAGAATATATACATTATCACATAAGAAGTTGCTTCATGAAATATGAAACTTAAAATCTCTGCTTATGCTCAAGCATACTTACAAAACAACATTAAGTCGGAGGCAAAATGCACCTAGCCTAGTATTTTGTTTCAAAAATCCGGCAGTTGACACTTAAAGAAATCATGTAAGAAAATTTAGAGTACTACTTTTTCTGATAAAACCTCTCTGCTCCCAAATATCTCCAATTTAAGGATTCCTGAAATACGGACTGAGTTGTATTATTGTACTTTATAGCCCTTGTTGGATTTTTCTTTGTTTAAAATGTCTAACCACCTTTGAATCTATCTATAACAGTCTTGTTATCTATGATAAACAGTGACAATGGAGTTCCATAATCTAATTATGAGTCACGAAAAGTACACCTTTTTCTTTGTTTCAAGCTTACTTCTTGCAAATTCTATCTGATATCCCACTATTCTTGTTTCTCATAAAACACAGGTATTGTTCTTCATCTTCTTCAGGTCCTTCAACACTTCTATCATATTTCTTCCTTCTCTGCCTCCAAAATCTTGATTATTTAACCTCTTCTTTCCTGCAAGCTGTTCTGTACCTTTGATCATGTTTGCTAACATTCTCTGTATTTTTTCCTACTTTCACTATGCAGAATATAGTAGGCAGTTCTAGCATGCAGTATTTTAAAACGTGTATAAACCATGGATTGACAGTGGCTTAATGAAATCTTGCATTTCTCTTCTAAAGGAATGCTTTTCTAAATAATAGAATAAAAAACATTTTGAGTTGTTAAGCTAGCATGAAAGGAAATAATGATTATGACCAAAAATATTATGTAAATATTGTAACACATTTATTCCTTTCCCTTAAATATACTTTAAAATAAATCAATAATAGCAAAAGTTTGCTACATGAGCAGTGGCAAGATTAACATTTTTAACATTAACCATTTTTTTCCTCTTTTTCACTGCAAGTATATTTTATATTACTGAATATATGTCATTTTCTCTATTTTTTTTCTAATCAAGTACTTCACTATGTATTTTCCTAAAGAAACAGAAAAGTTTTTGAAATAAAAAGCATTAAGTGGCAGTGAAGCGTAATATACCTGTTTAACTGAAAGACTGATGGCACACAGAATACATATTTTACATTTATATTCTAAAAGAGATCAGGCTGCTGAGAACATCAACTTTTTAAAATCTGAAATTGCCATTTTGCAATAATAATTTTGAGGTACTTTTACAAAATCAAGAGTGCTTCTTACTTCTATTCCATTCTCTGTCTAAAAACATGAATACGTGCATTAACAAATGTTGAGGAGGAATGCACCAAGAGCTCTCCCTGGAAAATCTGGCAGATGTATTTTCTTGTCTTCAGAACTTTGCAGTCTGATTCTGGATGGTTCACTGTTCTAGTCAGAGAATAAATTTTTGGGATACTCCCAGGGATACTTCAAGTGGTGCCAAAAACTTGTAGAAAAATAAAAGTATTTCCTTACATCCCTAACTGAATGGATTTCAGTATTTTATTTGTAAAAGATGCTTATGATAGCCTTCTATTAAGTCTTTTCCATCAGGAAGCATTACACTGCTGGACTCAGTGTGGGAATCAGGACAGGACTGAAATAAGCCTTCTCTTTGGGAGAAAGTTGTACTCCAGTTATAGCAAGTCCTTGTTTAATAAAGCTTATTTTGGGGGGGGGGCGGGGGGGGGGAGGGAAGCAGCTGCCTAATTCCCTCCTGCATGAATTACTCCCCCCGCCCCCAAGTCCTCATCTGCTACGTTAGATAACAAACGCTATCTCATTTCCTCCAATATTCCATTTGCCAACTTAATTTCTAGCAGTATACCAATATTCTTCCTGAATGAGCATCTATCTTGGCTCCAGGTCACGATGAGCCTTTGCTGGGTCCTGTATATGGATGGCTGCCCAATGAAGATAAATTTTTCCTTGTAGAAATGCCACAATGTTCTTCCAAATAAACAACAGTTAAACTGCTGAGTTTGCATAGTTTAAGTCTTTTAAGTCTTTTTGATGCTAATCGTTTTTAAAAATAAATGGGTTCTTGGGTCTTGTTTTGTTTTTTTAGACAGTTCTAAGAATGAGATAGGAAGATAGTCACCTTCCGCATCTCCATCAAGCGCTGAAGACAGATCATACATAGAGACTGTCATACATAGAGATTAGTTAATTCTTTCTTTTCTCAACTCCAGACCATTCAAAACACAAGCATCTGAATTGTTTCACCCCAAACAGTTCCTGCAGTTAATTAATAAGCACACACTATAACTAAGACTGTCTATACCAAAGACCCAGCAGCAATCACTATTTTTCCCTACTGCACAGTTGAGATCTATCAACAATCTAGGCCACAAACATCTGATGAAAGTAAGTTATCATGTGCTAATACAGAAAACTCAATACATTCTGCTTCTTGGCAAGGTGACTTTAGCAGCAATTTAAAGAGAGAAATCTCAGCTGTAATTCCATTCTCTCACATACACATCTTCCTGTTTTTCTAGAGATTTACAAGAATAGTAAAACTTAAACTGTACCAAAACAGAGGGTTTTGTTCCTAACTCATAGTATGAAGCAAGTCTTACCAATCGATTATGCAGAAAAAAATAACAGAATGGAAATGACAGCAGATTAGTCATAACTGCACAACACTAATTTTTGGCAGTAGCCCTGCATTACAACAAATGTTCAGCTTTCCATGCTGTATTCTCTTGCAGATTCATATTCAAGTAAAATCATTGCACTGATTAATGCCATTTTCAAAAACTTTTGAGCTCAAGGTTATACTGATCTTTCATTTTGGAAATGGGATACTTTTGCTAAAATATCTAATTAGGAATGTAGAATTTGCATGTTGTTCAGAGTTTGAAAATTCTAGCCCGAACATATAACGGGATTCTCATGTCATGTCTTTACTAAATTAGCTGAAATACTTGTTGAAAACCATTTGTCAAAGGGAAGCCAAAATTTAAGAAAATATYGTCTCGTCATTAGTAATTTTAGCAGTTAATAACTTAACTACTTTTCTTTGAGAAATTTACTTTCCGGAGCACCCCAAGTTATCTACAGGAGAAACACATCCCTCATCAAACATAAAGTGTAAAAAATTACCTCTGTTAAGATATGCCATTGAGTGAAACATGCCACAGAGCAAAAGCTTTGACTGCGTAGCAGCCACAGATGTATTCTGCAGCTAAGGATAAAGATCAAACTCCTTGCTGCACAAGACCTGCAAGATTTGGGTTTTCTAAGCTCAGAAGGTCATTTTATAAATTCTTTTGAACTTTAATCAGTGGTTTTGAAAACAGTCAAAGGAGTGTTTGCTTGGCTGAAAATCCTAATGACCTTTCATGAACATGGTATCAGTTCAAACACCTACTCAAGGTCACTGGCATTTCAGTGTCTGCTCAAGGTACAAGTGTTTCTTCCTTAAGAACTTCTTGAGTTTGATGCAAGTTTAGTCAGTTTCAAAGTATTAATTTCACATAGTAAATTTGTTACTATTTTTAGTCCACTTTTAGTGATATTTGTCTCATTTTCCTTTCATGTCTTCTCCTGTTGATGCAAAAAGAGGTTTACAGATGGGGAAAAGTGACTGTGCAGAAACTGACAAAATGCAGGCGCAAAAGGTGGCTGAAGGAACGAAAATATTATTGCTGTATTTTCAATTCTTATCATTCAAGTATTACTTATAGCAAGAGGTGGCAATGTCCTTCTAAACAAAAGATTACAATAGTAATAGCTTTTCTCTGAACTAGTTATAAGGCCCTTATTCCAGAAAGCTGGGAACATTCAAACAAGACTGTATTTAATGTTTGAAAAAAGACAATGCCAGTTTGAGATTTAGAAGAGAAAGCTCCACACAGCATCCAAGTTACACAATCATGGCATATGAAAGGCAACTGCCAGATTTAACTGGAAAACCCCTGCAAAAATTCCAATTCTGAGTAATGCAACACCTAAACATAAACAAAATAGAACAAATTATTTCTTAAAATCAAGCCCTACTCTGAAAAATAAAATAATATTCAGGTGTCTCCAATTTTATAATTATTTATGCAATAAAACTGCACAAAACTCCTAAGCACATTATTTTATTTTTCTTTCAAAAGACATATTCAAGCATAGTTTTCAAGTTTTGAAATTAATATGTTGATAAAAACTGTCCAAATTTCACTGACAATAAAAGTAGGATCAGTTGAGCATCAGTTGAACCAGACATTTTACTTCACAAGAAATAATACAGGAGTTCATCACAGTACCTTGTCTACATGGAAAATTAAATCCAGTTCACAGACATTTTCAAAACATTTGTCTAGTGTTTCCACGAATACCTGTAGAGGGGGAAAAAAGCCAAGGTCAAGCTTTAACAAACTCAATTGTTCCATTATGTGCGATGTTCAACAAAAGCAAATATGGAAAATAAACACCATGTAGATTTTAAGACATTAAAAGCACCCACAGAAATTATGTGGTTAACATTATTATGTCAATAATGTTACTTGTAGTCAGTTGGAGAGGGAGAAATTGTATGCACAAGTCATTTTATGTTATAACTCTGTTAAAAGACATAAAATGTAAAAAAAATAAGTTGCATCTTGGAAAAACAGTAACATAACTGTGCTACAATTTTCACAGCTGTGATTCAAAGCTTTCCTTCTCATTTCATTAGAACCCAATTACTAAGCAAAAACTTTTTTTTTTTTTAAAACCAATTACTACTTTGCAGGCATCTCTGTTAACCAGACTACAGTTAACTTTGCCACGCAGAGACATCCAGAATGGCTCCATGCAGGCTGGTAGGGTTTGTCAGCATCACTGCTTCTGGGAACAGTTCAGGGAGCAGTACAGCAGCTTTCACTTAGTTTAGACCTGCCCAATTCAGGAGGGACCATGGAAAAAGTAGCTTAGTATCACACCTGCTGATCCTTTCAAGGCATGCCACCACATAGACTCAGATAGGTCCAGCAGTGTGCACCCAGGTAAATAACCCTTCCTTGAATCTAGAATATAAAAGTTCACAAAGCAGAAAAATCCAAGCAACTGCTACAGTCCAGCCACTGACGATCTCTGCCGGATATGGGCTGTGTGTTACACTGCCCTGGTACCTCTGTAACACATTCCTTGGTACACAGTTTTAGTCCAATAACTAGAGCCTGCAGTTAAGCCAGATACTGAAAAGATGTCTATACTTGCATTCCAACAGTTCCTACAGAGTTACTATATTCATTATTAATCTATGAATATGAAATCAAATCTGTGCCTTTATTCTTTAGCAACCCAGTCTGTTCACACACATTTAAAAATTGTCCAAGGTACTCTACAAATTCTAAGTGGTGAATCAGCTATTCTAGAAACTAGAGAGGACTTTGTTTTGGAGAAAACAGTACAAAAAGAATGATATGCAGTATTTGGTAAATCATATGATAAATTCCAGCGTCCAGTTTGCAAGGAACCATATCACTGAGATATTTAACAATATGATGAATAGGGCTGATGGCTAGCACAGATATAGCATGATTTTCAAAAGGTATTTTATTCATCACATTCTGTTGCTGCTAATTACCACTATTAATAATTGCCATTTTAAAGTCAAATTACATCAACTGATTTTCAGTGCATTTCAAATAAGGATTATTCTTTAATATCAATGCATAATTTAAACTAAGAACACTGAGCATTTTCATAAGCAGACTCAAGAGAGGGTCACTGACAACAATTAACAAACTAAATTGAGGGGTTTCTGTTAAATTTTACTGAAGCTAAACAAAGCAGACCTTTTTCTTCAAGTAGTAGTTAATTGCTGTGACAATAAGAGTCTTTATAAACAAGGGAGGCAAGCAAGTAAATAAATTATCTTAAGCAGCACAAACTACACAGTTCACAATTATGTGCAGCAACACTACTGACCAGAGATGCTCTCTCATTTTCCTTGTACCTTAGCAGAATGTGGATACAAGGACAGTGCTGTTTGACATTAGCTGCAGGAAGAAAATTGAAAATGCAGGATAAAGGTAACCTCTACCTAAAGGCTTCAAATATACAAGTTAACAGTTGAAGAGAAAATATTCCTCATAAATATTACTAAGTTTGCACACAGATCTATATATTCTTTGACATTCATGTAGTAACTTGAAAAACAACGTTACATACCAAAAAAAAAAAAAAAAAAAAACCCACACACACCCTTACAAAAGGCCAAAAGGCCCCTAAAGAGATGTGTATTTAGAAGCAGTATGTGTGTCCACGTATCAACAGTATGTTAACTTTTGTGATCTTCTTCCAGCAAGTAGGACTTATCTCATAAACAACACTTGATTCATAGCTACAATGGTGACTTTTTAAACCTTTACTTGTTACATAGTGAGAACAGCGCACAGCCTACAACTCCCAGATCTCTGCCTGCAATGCAGGACCATCAACACACACTAAACATTTTTGTAACGTAAGGGAAATCTACGGGCACTAAGCATTCTTTGGGTAGYGTTTTCACCAACTAAAGATTTCTAATGGAAACCTTTGAAACTTCCTCAATCTTCCATTCATGATGGAGAATTTGTCCAGACTAATGGCAACACTGATACAATACAGACCTATTATGAATTAGCGGTCTTTAAAAGCACTACTCTACATGGCAAACTATTTTTTACACTAACATTCCTTGTTCTGTTTTAAGACACCTCAGAATAATCAATGTTGTACATAAAATTAGAGCCACTTCGCTTCCGTTACAGTTTTGTTTGGGAGTCATATAAATTGCTTTAGCACAGCTTGTTATAATGAGCAGATACAGACTTTAAGTACTTCAGTACTTACTTCAGATGTGTCAGACTTGCAGATCAAAATAACCAGAAGAGAAAATACACCAATTGTTTKGGGGGGGGGGGGGAAGTAACCCACCAGCTCAAGAGTACTTTGTGATGTTATCAGACAAGACAAACCACCAGACTTTACATGAATCACAAAATCACGATCTGAGAGATTGCTGACTTTCAAAGAACTTCTAAAAGGAAAAAAAAGTAACAACAGAAACAAATTCTAGTGCAAAAGAAAAAAAAAGAAATAAAAGAATTAAAATGAAAATAAACTGTCTCAAACCAAGACCAGGAAAATAAAGATGCAAGAGTAAATTCACTTTCACTAAATAATTATGAAATGAAAGTGAATTTCTAGCTCCCCCTTGTGCTTAGTTTTTGATATTGTAGTCTTTCACAATTTGAAGAAAACAAAGCTCATGCACACCTCCATGCAAGAAAGGGGGGAGGGGGGGGACAAAAAACAAAAAAAMCCCTTCCTTTCATAGCAAATAAACCTTAATAAAGCCAGATATACACTGGAGAGTAAACCATAAGAATCAAAATATCAAATTATTATTTGATACACACACAACAACAGAATGCAGGAGCTCACTGTACTCAGTAATATGTCAAAAAACCTAAGACGTCATCTTTACCATGAAGAGCCTATTTTTTAATTAGGCAAATACTAAGACAAAAGAATAAAACACATTCAGATTGGGAAGATAACAAGCTAACTGAAAAAGCAGATACCTAATCAATTAAATGCATCTGATGCTAGATGCTATCAACTACTGTCAAATACTAATAAGAGCAGGTGCAAAAGATGAAGCATAAAAGAGTCAGGCATGACTCAGGTCAAGAAGATCTCACCCTCCTTTCTAGGCTAAATAGCAGTGGTAAACATCAAGAGAGAATTAATTCAGTCTGCCCATAGAAGATCCTCCCTTCACTGCTTTTTACTGTTCAAGCACTACTTGAAACCTCCAACTAGTTTAAAACATAACAATCTTATAATACAGCTTGTTCTCCATACACAAGCCTGATTTCTCTTCTGCTTTGACAGGACCTGTGCTAAGTTATCCCTTGCATATCATCGCAAGCATCCGAGATCAGCTGCAGCACTTTCATGGCCTTTTTAATGGGGAAATCCTTGGAGCAGCCACTGCATTTTCCCACGCTTACACAGTATGCTGTAAAACAACAAGCCTTGGCACCTGATATTGCAGCTTTCTTTCAATAAATTTAAAAAACTAGCATTCACATTCCACAGAGCAGGCCTAGATTACAGCATAATGGAAAGACTGTAGAAGTTGTTCTCTCTGGCTGATCAAAACAAAAGTGTGTTAGCTTTCAAGGCTAACACTTTCAAGGTTAAAACGCCAAACAAAGCGCTCTTTCCATTCTAGTTTTCATCCTGCCCTTTACCTTCCACTCAACCCCGGTCTAAACTAAAAGCCTTTGCTTAGAACTAGTTGGGTATTCTTCTACCAAAAGAGGTTTCCCAGACACTTGCCTCTCCTTCTCTTATTTCAATTAGCATAAAAGCATCTCTGGTCAGGATGATTTATCATTAAGAACTGAGAAATCCACCTTTCAAAATGAACTGAACTGTATTTTTCCCTACACACCTTAATGAACAACAGCAACTTGCAAGATTATCCACAGCTTCCTCAGGAAGACAGTGATCTCACTGACTTAGCTACTTGCTGAGACAATGCACCTTGAAAGTACAGCAATGGGTTAAAAATCTTAAAAAATGTTTAAGTTGATGTAAGCATTTACGTGCTTTAGGGTAGTTAGGTACCACTGGAAATTTCATTCAATTTTTCCTCATGCCAGTCTACAGCTACTTAGAATTTTCTGTGTATTTTATTTCCATGTGTTTTAACATTACACTCCATTGACAAATGGGAAGAGTCTGAAATAGCTACAGCTAATCACATAATTTACACCGAATCCAAAAGACTGTAAAACCTACCAAGCATGGTACAGATGCTGACCTACCTCCCATCCAATTAATTAAAACCAACAACAAATAGAACCTTACAAGCGTTTTTATTAAGAAAGAAAGATACTTATGCTGTTCAGATATTGCAGAATGTGTCTATGGGCAAGGATGAAATAAGAATCCAGAAAAACAATTTCTGTCTCTGCTACCCACACACCCACTTGGAAAGATAATTTGGATCCACTGTCCAGAACAGCACTAAACACTGAAGAGCTGTTCTCAACACTAATAGGTCACTCTGAGAAGCTGTTCTTGGTGAAAGGTCTGCAGGGAATTGTGAAGCCTTTGAGGCTCACGGTGCTTTTTGCAGTGAAATAATCAATAGATAGAGGCCCATGCCTCAAGACACCACAGATTTTAGTCATGTAATAAATCAATTTTCTTGATGTGCAAGCTTTTAAAGGTTATAATATTCCAAATACATGTATGCAATGCGAATGTAGTTCAAACAATTTATTACTATTGAATCAAGTTTTAAAACACTTAGCTATAAGTGAATGAGATAGAGACATGTTTTGATGTAATGACATACATCATTTTGGGCAGGGGCTGTGGGGGAAAATTTTTCACCACACCTGACTACACTAACAAACTTTAGTGAAATTGTTCACATACAAGTTTAAAGTTGAAAAACCACTAGTGTAGTCAAGAGTTCTCTTGACAATAAAAGCATATTACCTGACACAATTTTCCTTGCTGAACTGGTACAGACATATTTACCAGCTTAAGTCATACATGCCTCAACAGAAAGTAGTTGAATAGTATTTACAATCATTTGCTAAAGCATAACTGACTATAAGCTCTTAAACCACAAGGATATTTTGGTAAGTTTTAGCCAAAGAGGAACTGGATGTTTTAATCTGATAACATACACACATATAAATACGTACACACACACACACACACACTTACTACAGAGTGGCAGCTTTATGTATCAAAGTTCTTAATCTAAACTTGTCTTGATTGAAGTCTGAACTGCACCATGTTGAACTGAACATTTCTGGAGCCAAAACAAGGCCTTGCAAAGCTGCAGCAAAAAAATGGCTGATGAATGCTCAGTAGCTTTCATATGAACTGTTTTCTTACTTTATCAACAACTTGGGAAACAACTTTTTCAAGGAACATCCAGAAAACTGCAAAATATCTAAAAGTAATACTCTGCACTTCGGGTGTATTCATAGTATAAAAATCACCTTCACTTTCAGAAAAAGGTCAATGTTAAATATCGGAATTCTAAGGTACATAGAAGTAGAATTCCACTTAAAAGAAAACAAAACACTTACTTGTATTAGGTCTAAAATGCCAAGTTCACTTTCTGAAGAATCCACACAGAAGACAAAATACAAGGTGGCATAGTGTCGGTAAATTAGTTTGTTGTCGGATCCACCTATTAATCTAAATGGGAAAGAAAAGAAGAAAGCTTAGTCAGCATCTCAGGATAAGCTGGGCAAACCCCCAAAGTTTCTTCAGTTAATAGGAGGCCTATTGTTAATGGCTGAAGCTTTCCCAAATCCAACTACACAACAGCTTTTATTTTGTGATATAATTAAAATGGAAGAARAACAACAAATCATCAAGAGAGCCCAAGTTACATTTACCACACAAGCACAGTTACTGTTATCCATATGAATATTAACTATGCTGACATATGCACCTTTGTATTACAATCAATTCAAAGAGATCACGCAAGCTACTGTTCATCCAAAAATGGTTACTAGATGTAATTCCATGACACACTAGTGGGCACTGTACAGACATTAATCTGCATTACTAAGAATAGAGCATATGCCTAAGCATCATTCCCTGCCCTTCTCAGAGAAGAAAAATATAATGCAGACTGGTATTTGGATTAAAGAAAAAAGCCTTAAATTGGGTTTATGGTGTGCATCATAACCAAGAATGTGTAACATTGTTGTGCTATATAATATTTGATAGTACAAGACAACTGTACTCCAACCAATTGCTTATGATGCAATGTTAAAGTGCACAAAAATTTAATTTCTTCTATTGCTCACTGAACATCAAGTTAGTGAACAAAAAGAGATCTCTAAGCAGATATGTACGTTCACTCTTCTGCTGTAGCCTTCCCCAAGGAGATACATATATCTGTGAGATGTTCTTTAGATCATTAACATTTGCTGTCAGTGGTATGAGTGCTGCTCAAATAGAAGTGAAAATAATTTGTAGCCTAGAGCTACACAACTATGAAGCTCATAATTCTCCCTTAACACTGTACCAGAACTGGATCGCAAGCCCTGTGAATAATAAAGCATCCCTGTATTTTTTGTCTTTATCACAGGAAGTGTGTAGAGGCAGGGGGAGTGGGGGGGGGGAGTGCAAGGAGTAACAAATCTTCCAGGATACTTTTGCTTAAGCACTTCGCCTTGCATTAATTCATGCTTGAGGGAGAAAACAAAACAGAACTTTGTTCCTAAACAGCAGAAATTACATTTAAGTAATATCAGGCAAAAAAAAAAATCACAAATTTAGAATTGGAAAGAAATTACATGTAAAGTTTCCTCTTTTGTGCATATTTACCCAATTCATCCATATGCTTCAGTACACAAAGTTAGCATACAGTTACTGTTGAGGACTTTGGGCAAACCATAAAACAATCCCTGCCCTGAGAAAAAAAACCAAAAAAAATATATTGAAATGGCAACTCTAGAAAACAGGCAGCAGGAGGRAAGCTGGACTTGTATCCTCTTCCTCTTGGGTTTTTTTTGCTGCATAGCTATGATTTTTTGAAAGCCACGAATGGCTTGTCTTTCACTTTCAGAATTCAATCCAGCATGTTTCCAGCTTGTAACTACCTCCAAAAACAGAATCACAGAATCAAAATCTACAGCTGAGCACTTGAAAGAGAAGGATTTTAGTAAAAATAATAAATAATTAGGGTTCATCTTGATCAGGAAAAAGACATCATAGCTGACATGGTACAGGTCTATGTTTAACCATGACTCTGCATACAGTAAATTCAGGCATTAACACATTAGCTTTCAGCCATTAGAAATTTCCATTAATAGAGATTATGACAGTATGTTAAGTGTTCTGTGTTTATACAGAATATCATAAGTTTGCTCCATCAACTATGGCCCCTTTTCCTAGAAGGCGGTTTTTCGTAACTATTTAGCCTTCATGACCCAAAATAAAATACTCCTCTATTTCAGAATTTCATTTAATTAAAGCAAGGCCACACAAACAAAAAAAAGGAGACATGATCCATGAAAGTATATTTTGGGTGTGCCTTCTTAAAAAAAACAAAAAACAAAAAACAAAAAACAAACACACAACAACAACCAACAACTAACCTTTATAATCTATACTTCAGAAGAAAAATCATGCAAAAAGCATTAGCCTAAGCATGTATCTAAAACATCTGGCCCTGAGACATTTTAGCCAATAATTTTAAGGGGACCTTTGCTCAAAATACAAGAAGAACAAATCAGGTTCAGAAAGTGTTAAACAAGGAACCTTGGGATTGACTACTAACAGCTAACATTTAAAACTCAGCTTGGTCTATCTATACTAGTAAAAAAGTCTTGATTAAAATATGCTAACTAGTGCAGTTTTAAAGATATCTTTTTCCTAGTTCATACAGCAAGCTTGAACTTTGACATAAAGGTAGGGAAAATTGTTACTGGAGACTGTCCACTCAAATTTTAGGAGCTCAGATCTAAACACCAGCTACAAAATATTCAAGCTTTCTCAGTGGATAGGACAGCTGCCAATACCTCTTAGAATAAGGCCAGAAATCTTAAGCCAGACTATAAGGAAGTTGGTTAGGTATCATCTGCCTGTTTCTTCCCCACCTTGTGTCTGAAATACTTCTATAGCCACTAACTCAATTACAGCAGTAGAAAAAAGAAGTTTTATTGCTTAACTCAGTTACATTTACATACATTTCAGTAGTAAAGAATATGTATACTTAGTGCTGATATAACATTGTTACTGGTGCATTAAAATATTTCAAGTGACATGATGCTTACATTACAACTGCAAAAACAGTTATGCCACAAGCAGTAGTGATAATCTTTGCTAGATGAAAAATATTGGACATTTATTTTGAACTTTGTACTTACAAGCCTCCTTCTAGGAAATTACAAACATTTTCATCACGTTTCGATACTAAATGGAAAGTTTCTCTGATAATTTGTTGCTGTGTATCTTCACTCTGCAAAAGAAAACATTTTTTGATGTGAATCTAAAATGAATTAATTAGCAATGCACAGCACAGACCACTAATAAATACAATGCAAAGTATATGAGCATCCTCAAACTATCAAATTTTGATGCCTTAAGTCTGCTAAGCGACAAGCTGCACATTATTTTTATGTCATTTCAACACCTCTGGTAAAAAGAGACATTTTTGCAAGTTAAATTGAACTAGCAGAGTACTAAATTACTGTGAAAAACCTGTGAAAAAAGTGACTCTTTTTAAGAAGCTTAAACAAACACAAAGACTTAGAAATAATTCCTTCAAGTAAATATGAAATATTCTGAAGTATTCAGACGTTTTTATATCTCCACTGTAGGCTGAATGTTTACAGACACACTTTGAAATTCATTTCAGCCACTACCAGGGCGAAAACACAGCCTCACAGCTTGTGGGGAAAAACAAACAAACGAACAAAAAAACACCTCAAACCCACAAAACATCACTCTTTCTGAAACAGGTCACACTACAATGGTATCATGAGCAGCACCTTCTGTTAAGCCACTAACTTACCTTCCAACAGTCTTTTACTGATCACATCACTTCTAAAGTCTGAATTCACTGGTCCCTTCCTAAGTTCCCACTGTAACTGTCCTTCTACCACCGCACACATTCGCATGTTTTTCCTACCCTTCTAGAAGGGCAGGCTCATTTTCAACAAGTCTATAGTCCACTTCAGCAGCCAAAAAAAATTACATGCAACTCTTCAGATCCTGTGTTTATTTTATAGCACAGAGCCCCGAAGTCACCAAACATAAGAGTTACTCCCCCAACCATCCGAGAGTATAACTCAGCATTTTAAACCATTACATGAACAAACATTCTTTGCTGAGGTGGTGCATGTATCTTAAAAGTGACTTCAGCCAAAACAGTGCAGTCCCTTGCGTGACTGCTAATGAAACAAAGCCTGGCATCAGCCTGGTTCATATTTATTCCCCTCAAATTCATGTGTTATTTTACAAACAAGCTCTAGAACACACAAAGACATTTACGAAAAACATCAGCAGAAGTAAATTGTTCCATGAAGCACAGATCAAGCAATACCGGGTTCCTTTGCTTTTATAGCCTGTGTTCCCTAAATTATGCCTGCCTTGCTCTAGTGCAGTAACTTCACCTTCTTCCCCCATGTTTTCTGACATCAGGAARGAGATAACATGCATCTTCTTCCCTTAAGAAACTGAGATACATACTTCTCAGTAATTAAAGCATAACTTCTGTATTCACAGAATCTGCCTTTACTTTCAAAGTTACTCACAAACTTGTTCTGAACTTTGAAGTTAGGCCACTGGTCTATATTTTACAATATAAAACCACGGCACGTACATCTTCCCATTTAATGGCTGAGAATTATTATTACTCTACTTAACTGCAAAGAATTATTAACTTAATCTTATCCAGGAGCAACACTTCCAATCTTCTGTATCAGGCAAAAAAAAAAAAAAAAAAAAAAAAAAAAAAAAACACAAAAAACACACAAAAACCAAAAAACCCAAAACCCCCCAAAAAACAAAAAACAACCCCCCAACCCCCCAAAAAAACAAAAAACAAAAACCCAAAAAACAAACCCACCAACCCAACCCACCAACCCAACCCACCAACCGCAAACAAAAAGCAAACAAAAAGCAAACAAAAAGCAAACAAAAAGCAAACAAAAAGCAAACAAAAAGCAAACAAAAAAACCCCACCACACACGCATGTTCTATCGGTTTTGTTGTCACCAAGGAAACAAATGCATCTTTCACAGATCTGACTCAAATTAATCTCTCAAAAAGGAGAGACACTTCCACTTGTAAAAAGAAATGGAGATTTCCCTCTAATACTGGTTCAATTGATATCAAAGTGCACATAAGTTTCAAAAACTCCATAAATAATCCTATGTTATTGAAGCCACACACAAAAAGATAATTAAGACAACAGTTACACCTGTTTATATACACCACAAAGATTTAGAAAAATCACTTAAGTTAGCACAATGCAAAAATAGTTTGTTTGCAAACCACAGACTGCTAACTCTGGACAAGAATATTGACCTAATTTTTAGTTTAGCATATTATGTAAATTTTCAAATCTGCAAAGTGCTTCTTTTATACAAGCATATTAGCATACTGCATGCACTGAAGATTTCTTCTAATTCCAATGATTAAAGTAACTGGAGTAGACTGTAGCTCACAAGAAGAATTTGATTTTCTCCCACCATTCACTTCTCTCCTTTCCGCACCCAAGACAGTGCATTTAACAACATTAACAAAAGACACAAAAAGTGAAATTACAATGGAAACTGAGAATGGAAGTGAACTACTTCACATTAATTCCGGTTTTACATACCAATGTCTTTCATCTACCTATCCTACCAATTAACTGTTACCTTCAGACTGACAGGAAAAAAAGAAAAGAAAAAGACTTTTTTAGTAATTTACTGCAACTCTGCAGTCAAAGTCATCATGAAAGGAGTGGGGATGCACACAAGAGGAATGATTGCTTATCAACATAGGTAAGTGAGACTGCTTTATTTGGATTTTTGAATTTGAAATGGTAAATGAAAGATATCAGCATGGTAACCCAATTCAGGAGAAAGAAGAAAACTGGTTTAAAAACATGTGTTAGAATTTCTCAATATTGTCCCTCCTATGACACAGGATGAAATTCAGTCACCCATGGCAATGACCTGTATCAGTTACACTCCTTTATTAAAATGCCTGATGGTGCAACCTGAACTCTCACAGTCCTTGTTTCTGCTCAGATGTGTACAAAGTAAGATATACCCCTTCCAATAAAGTTAAATATGACTTTTTGTAATGGCCAGAATTGTAAATAACTAGCTACAAATAAGAGTAAGTAACAGCATTACTGAAAAAGAATAATTTTGTTTATTTAACTCTGAGAAGCATCATATGTTTTCTGAGAATCATCATATGTTTTCTTGTGTTTTATGTCCAAGGTCAGCCCATGCAGAATTTTGTCTGCTTGTTAGGAAATGCAGTACACAATTAAAACATTATCTTAAAGCCTCTGATTCTTGAATTAAATCAACTGTTTTCAGTTTGTTTCTTAACTCCCTGTGGCTACACTTTCTTTTCCTTTAGACCAAGTGTTTACACTCCATTTTCTGAGCTGCTCTGAAAGTTATTTCCTCCCCGTAAAAGAATATATTTTTTCAATCCATTACATTTCCTTGTGTCAGAATTATTTTTGCTTTCTGAAAGTTTTAAAAGGAAAAGCTTCTRCTTATTGACCAATTACTTTTAAAGGTCCTATAAAATTGTATTCTCATCTTCCCAACTCTAACACCGCCGCCACAGTGTGGAGACATGTAGCACTACATCAGGGATGCAGAAAGTTAGCCTAAAAAGCAGTACTGAGTTTGTAGTAGTGATCCCACAAATAAGATTGGAGAACCTAATTTGCCCTTGACGGAGGCTGCCTTCTATTACCTTCAGAACTACTAAAACATAGTTTCCAGGAAAAATAACATTTGATGGGAAAACAGCTTTCTTTACGGTCTCATTTTGTCACCGAAATCGCCTCTCAAAGAATCCCAGCGCCTTCTATTTTTTCCCTTCTCTAAGCCCACGTAACTGTCTTTAAGCACAAAACAGCAGACAGCAACACCCGGCAAAGCAGCCGGGGTGAGACCTGGAGGCGGCCTGCCCCCAGCAGAGGGCCGAGCTGTCCCCGTTTACAGGTTGTGCCAGCTGGGCCCCTCAGTTACTAATTAAGGCGAGGCGCGGGGAAGCAGCAGCAGGCAGGAGCAGCGCCGCCCGCTCCCGGTTCTGCGGGACGCGGCCACGTTCCCAACTGCGCCGCCCGAGCCGGCAGCCCCCAGAGGCCCGCGACCCGCCGGGCACACCCCGGAGCCGCCCCGCGCCGCGGGGGCCGCCCCAGCCCCGAGCCCCCCCGGGGAGCCCCGCGGCGGCCCGGCCCGCCCCGGTGCCCGGCGCCGCCCGTACATAGCGCTGGTAGAACTTGGAGAGCCGCGGCTTGCCGTGGTTGTTGAAGATGAGGATGGCTTTAATCATGGTGGGGCCGCGGCGGCCGGGCTGGCTGCGCTGTGCTCCGCCCTGCCCTCCCCTCCTCCCGCAGGGCGGCGGCGGCGGCAGCTCGCGCGCCCACGTCGCCCTCAGCCGTAGCCGTTAGCGGCGGAGCGGCTCTCGCTGCACGTGACCCGCCGCCGCGTCACCTAGCGGCCGGGCGGGCGGCGGCGGCCCTCGAGGGACAAAATGCCTTGCAAAGCGAGCTCGTTAATGCGGCGTCTTTCGTCACTTCCGCCGGCGTCTTGCCGGGAGCAGTATGGCGGAAGCTGGGGAGTCGCCGCGTGTCTCGCCTGAGAGCGAGGGGCGAAGGAAGGGCGGGGAGGACACCCAGGAGGGCGGAGGCGCGGCAGGGGCTGCCGACCCCGCCCCCCTCTCAGCTGTCTCGCCGGGCACCGAAGAACCCGCCGGCGACACTAAAAAGAAAAGTAATGGGGGTAGAAATCGTTATTGAGCAAGGTGGGGGGGCGGTGCTGCTGCTGTGATGGGCAGGCGCACTGGCCAATGGGCGGTGGGAGCGCGTGGTTCCGACCAATGAGGGGGGCGGGGGCGGGCCTCGCGCGGCGCCGCTAACGCCCGCTGCCTCCGCAGTCGACGTGCTGCTGAAGGCGGTGGGGGACACCCCCATCATGAAGACCAAGAAGTGGGCGGTGGAGCGCACCCGCACCATCCAGGGCCTCGTCGACTTCATCAAGAAGTTCCTCAAGCTGATGGCCTCCGAGCAGCTGGTACGGGGGGGCCGGGCCGGGCCAGGGGCAGCAGCCCCTCTTCACCCCACTTGCCTCCGCTTGCCTGGGCGCTCCTGGGTATCGCAGGGGCAGCAGGGGAGCTGGTGCAGAAGAGGGGTTTGCACTTGGCAGTGGATTCAAGTTGCTGGAGTAATGGCTTTACAGGGAGACTGAGTCTAGACCGTGGCTCCTAGCAGGAAACTTGGTGTAAGGGCAGCAGTAAAACTCTTCAAAGGATGTCCCACGGTATAATGCTGAGATGAGCCATAGCTGCCAGAAGCAATACCATGTGGACATGATCTGACTGTAGTTTGAGCCTCTGTATTTTTTTACTCTGTCTTCATTTTTTCTCGTCTGATGCTGTCATGCAGGATGGAGCTGTGTGCCTCTTGTGCAGCAGTGCATTTCAGTGAAAGGTTCATATTGCAGTACAGCTCTAAAAGTCAGGTATATGGAGAAAGTGTTCAAGGCTCTAAAGTGTTTGGGATTGCCTTTCTGAATACTGGTGGCTGTTTCCTTCACTTCTTTTTTTTCTTTTCCCCCAAACAGTTTAAGACTACTGTCATAGAACAGATTTTTTTTTCTCTTTTAAAATGGGTAGTTTGGAAATATTTGCTTTTTAGCAAACCCAGTGCTGATATTGAGTTCATTCCTCCTAAGAAGTCCTGGTGCCCTTCTGGTAAAATAAAAGCTGAAATAGCTGGAACAGATATACAAATACAATTGCATTAATTTTGCAGTTAGTAGTAAACTCTTAAAATCCATATACTTCAAAGTTTTCATTTAAGATAAAGTTAAAGCTAGATTTGTTAAAATATGCAACTGCATAGCTAAAGTATCAGATAAAATCACTCTCCTTGGTCTGGTGGCTATTTAAATCTACATGTGTAAACAGCTTTGCTAACAATCTATTTCACCTAGTGATCAGTAGAAGGGTTTTTGTTGTTTTTCTCCCTCCTCCCGTCCACCCCCAAGGACCCAGGGATTAACATCTCAAAGAAGAGTTCAGATTTTTTTCCCTTGCTGGTGGATATTCTCAAGTTAACTGCAACCTCATTGACTGAGCAAAAAAGGTAGCAGCACAGAGTCTTCCAGTGTGGTTTCACCTTAAGGCTAACTTCAGGAACAAAGCCCTAGGAATTTTATGACTTTCTTTGAAAATAGTGTATTGATATCCTACCACACATGGCCCTCTTGTGCTGTGGATCCCAAGGCTCTCTTTTTGATGCTGTTTAATAGCTACTATGTATGTGTATATACTTGGAGCAGGAAGTGTGAAGGATGACTTCAAAAAAGAACGAAATAATTGTAGTTTCTGTGAATGTTCTTCTAATTGAGCAAACTTACAATAGTGGGAATGAGTTGGATACCCAAAATAAGAGCAAGAACTAAACTATTGAGTTAACTTCACACTGCCATATGAGAGACTAAGGGTGAGCTTGCAGAAGGCAGCAGTGGGCACACTTCCTTTGGCCAGTTAGACATGACTCCTGGAAGTCATGTTGCCCCGCTGCACCAAAGTGAAAATACTAACCAATGGTAGTTTGATGCGGATTTTAAAGATTACAAAATAAATGGGGAACAGAGGATAAATTTACCCACCCCTGGCTGAAGAATGTTTCTTCTATATGCCTTACAGGGAGATCTTCATCTTCTGTTTTCTTTCCTTGCAGTTTATATATGTGAATCAGTCTTTTGCTCCATCCCCAGACCAGGAAGTTGGGACCCTCTATGAGGTGATTTTTATTTTGAATATCCTTTCTAAATGTACTTAACAGAATCTGTCAATATAATTCTGTCACTTTAAATATGCTATTGTGCCTAGCTATGCTGGTAGTACCTTGGATTTAGTGTAATATAGTTGATGTTCATGGATCTGTATTAATATGATTTAAAGTGACATTATTTCATACAATCTCTGGAAAAGCAATCCTTCATGTGCAGTATGTTATCATGCCTCCAATTATGATAAACTTTCTTATGACTAGCACTATTTCATGACGCATCTATCTAGTTTGGTTTTGTTTTACTTCATGTATGTGCTAGCCCATGAATAATCTAACTTTTTTTTTTTCCTCCCCTCTTGCAGTGTTTTGGAAGTGATGGCAAGCTTGTACTGCATTATTGCAAAACTCAGGCGTGGGGATGACTTGCAGGCAATACAGCTGTTTAGGTGCAATCTTCAGAAATGGAAAAGGGACTAACCTTCAGAAACTCTGCCTATAAACATACAGAAAGAAGGATTTTTTTTACGTTTCTGCCTATGACAATACCTTTCTAAAAATGATGCAGATGAATAGCATAAAAGAAGAGCTACCTAGGCTATCCAATCATGTAACTTTCTTCTAGTGCCATCTGGGATGCAGAAATCTGCATGTGCCATCTGTAGAATAGAGCCAGCTCTCTTGCTGCTGAGCTCCCAGTTGCTGTATTTGAAGGGAAACTGTTTAATGTCTTGAGGACTGGACCACTCTCTGTCACTCTRTGTGCTGTACTGAAGATAGAACTTCTTTTTATTAAAAGGGATATTTATTGCATATATGGACTGGGATTCAGTTTATTTCTGACGTGACGTGTTATGTGCTTTTTTTTTTTCTTTGTGAAGTCTTCATCTTGAACATGCACTATCTGATGTCATTTCAAGAAAGTATTTTGAATTTTTCTCATAATTAATATTTAGGTATTTGTATATAATTTAATTATTTCACCTTGTGCCTTCCTCACATTGTCAGTGCAAGTATGTCATTTATATTTGTTCAATTTTTAACTTAAATTAACAGTATGATGATATGCCTCAGAAATATTTTCTTCCCCCCGCAATTGTGTAGTAGTTTGTTGAAAAATGAGCACTTCAGCAGTTGACAGAGAAAAGGCTTTTTTTTTTTTTTCCTACTGTTTAACAACTGGCAAAAGCTGTTGCATCTTTCAGTTAATAAAAATACCATACACTGGGGATGTTAAAAACCTATTCTATATATTTTCCTTTTAGTTGCTGTTGTTTTCCTGCTTTGCCAGCTGCATGTTCCATCAAAGAAATAGAATGCACTTTCTATCCCTTCAATAAGTCTTAAAGTAATGAGGGTTTTTTCTTTCATCTTGGAGAGGGCTTGGTACCCTGACTAGGGTATCAACCTTTGCTTTTGGGGAGGGGGGCAGTTCTTTTAAAGTTGTCCGTTGTACAATCTTTTATGTTTGTTTAAGCTGTACTAAATTAAATGTTAGCTGCTTGCTTGAAGAATGTTGTTATGCTGGATGACAGTTTCGGTCAATGACATAATTTGGTTCTTCAGCAAATATAAACAAAATGGCCTGTTGTAGGTTAAAAAATGGTTGTCCAACTGACTGAGGTGATTGTTGCCATTTCATGCAACCTGTATATGTAGTGTGGGTGGCTCTTAAGAAGTCTCTGCAACCCATGTATTAGATTTTTCCATCCTTGCAGGACTTCTGGAGAACAAGTACTCAGCTTATCCTACTGATGTTGCTGCAGTTTGACTGCCTGTAGATACATATGGCATGATAACATAGGCACATGCCCTGAATGTATAATACATATGTTACACGAATAGTTTGATTAAATTTTAACTTTTCTAATGTGGAAAGCTTATATTGGAGTTTATTGGATTCAGCTAACAATGTAGAATTGGTTCCAAATTTAAACACTTTAAACATACTTTTGCCTATTCGAAACACTGATGTTACCAATCTTTGTATAGTAAGTCTTTTTAACAAAACTAATGTGGAGGGGAGTATTCTGTGCCTGTCCTCTTGAAACCAACTCTGCCTGCTCCCTCACTGTTAAGCTATTGTAACCTTGTACAGCCACTAGAGGGTATACGAGGACAAAGATATTTGCGTATTTTTTCTAGATTTTTGTTTTTCAKTGTTTTTTAATATGTCCATTTTGCCTGCTTTACAAATATAAGTAGGTTGCTCTTGTGCGTGGCAGTATGTTTGCCTAAGATAAGCTACTAGTCTGGCTCTCTCTAAAGAACGTTTGATTGCTCTTTCACCTCACTTGATCTTAACAAATGAAACTACTGGTGTAGTGCAAATACATGCAGTGATGCAAGAAAAATAAAAGACAAAAACAAAACACTAGGATCTTGAGGTGAAGGAGGATTGTAGGTCATTGTATCTTGCCACCTAATGGTAGAAGGTTGTTCTTCATGTTGAATCTATTGTTAAGCTTTATCCTCTGGAGTTTAAAAAAAAAATTGTTTACTTCAATCTCTTACAAGTTAGTAGTCCAGTCAAGTAAACCCCACAGTAATGATTTTGATTTCCTATATTCAGCACATGTATTTTTGAACTTGAACAACTTAGTCATATATTTATGAATTATGTATTAATTTAAGATTCAGCATGTTCTTTGAATTTATTTATTACAGTTTGTTCCTACATTTCTATTTCTAATGGTTTCTTTTAACTAGACACTCTTATTTTATTAACTGAGGAAACTTCCCCAGTAATTCTAATTCTATGGCTTATTTTTGTTTTGTCTGTCAGATTTTGAGAGGTGACACTAGTCCTTAAATCCCCTGTCTTGTCACAAGTGCAACACTACACTAAATCTCTATCAGATAGTACAGAGAAAGCAGAATCATAGAAGATAGAAGTGCTTCCCCTATCCAAAAGCAGGACTAAGTGTGCTTAAGTGTTCTTGGTAGGTTTTTGAGTAGACAAACATCAGTAACAATGAAGCTTTTCACAAGCTCTGTAGACAGTCTCTTCTAATGCCTGACACTACTATATTGCTTTTTAAGTTTTTTTTTTTTCCTACTCCCTTGCTGCTACCTATAAATAGGCATGACTTACCACATCCACAGATGAAGTAGAGATGAATATACTCTGTTCTCTGCCGGATTTTTTTGCATATAGTGATTTTCTTGACTCCTGATCATTCCATGTTTCTCATTTGGACTCTCTCCATCACCTTCATATCTTTCTTGAAGTACAGTATTCCAAACGGGATACAGTACCCTAGCTGAAACCTCAGAGAGAAAAGATATGTTTGTCATTAGTCCTAGCGTTCTGTAGAGTGAAAGTGGAGAAACTGTTTTCATTCTTATTTTTTCTCCGAACACCAACTCTTTACTATTTCTTAGCCCTAAGTTTGCTAGTAGACAGTGACTACTCACCTGATCCAGCTCTTGCCAGGTCTGTTGCTTGAGTACTGAGGTATCAACAATTCTCATGTACTTAATTCACTTGATTTATGTAATTGAATGAACAGAATAGGCAAATTGGGGAAAAAACAGTAATTTAAGTATTTTAAAAGATTGAGAAGTAATTAACTGAGCTGCTAGACATTTAGATGATTATTTGAAAATAAATTAGTAGAGCGCTTTTTTTTAATCAGCAGAACTAGATAATCTATAKGCAGCAGTTAGAAGAACTGAGAGTATTTGCCATTCACATTAACTTGTAACAACAGTCCTCTAAATCTGAGGCCCGAATGGCAGCTACAAGGTACAGGGGGAACTATAATACAGGCATGTGCTGATTTTACAAAGCTGTTAAACAGGCCACTCAAGGTTGTCTCTGCTGCATTAATAAATCCCAGGTCCCTCTATCCAGCTTAATGATGCTACTGCTGTTACACCCAGTTGTTTTGCAGCTTCTCAAATGTGTTAAACAGAAGTGGTCATGGTACAAAAGCCACTGTGGTCTCCCAAATCATCTCCATGAATGGGATTACTTCTCCCTACTTATAGTGATCACCAAAGAGGAGGGCTTTTTGAAAAGACTTATTTATCCCCTATTTATTTCTAGAGGTAGCACAAAGTTTTTGGCACTGATAGTATCCACAGGAGTTGCTCAATATCAGAAGGTTACCAGGGCCATTGGGACTTTATCTGAAATCCAAGTATCAGGTGGTAAGTGATCTTACCTGATCTTATCTATTGCCCTGTTTGTTCTGTGAAATTCTAATTTGTAACTTGAACTAGTCTAAAAGCAAGAGGAAAAACACAGAGGAGCTAAGTGAAACTAAGGTTTCCTCAGTTAGGAGTGAAATGATAACTGATACATCGTCATGTCACCTGTAGGCATATTAAGCAAATACTGGTTTTACTCTTTAATTCCTGAAGAATTACTGCTAAGGTATTAACAGAAGAGATGTCTGTGTTAAATCTCTCCACAACATAATCTTGAAGGTACTGATCTCAGAGTAAAACCGAGGGGAGAAAAAAAAAGCTTACCCAGCAATTCTGCAAACTCCTCCTGGACTCTAAAGCAGTTTCTGTTCATCCATCGCTGCTGCTCATAGTCATTGTGCAGATCAAATCCTGATTTTAGTTGTACAGGCTTTTGTCTTATGCTGTTCTCGGCTATTCTGAAGTCTTCATTACTCTTCAGGGATGTTGTACGGAGATTACTCAAAGCACTATCTAGCCTACAGTATCTTTGTACTTTGAGATGAGGCAGAAAAGAGAAAAATACCTTTAACTTTGGATTTTGCGTGATAATTATGACTCTAGTATATAAAAGGCCATGTGTAGAGGAAAAAAAAACCACATGTTTTTAGCCTTATTTTGTATTAGATCATTAAGAGAATAAAAATGTTTGATAAGATAGCATGGTGGATATGTGTGTTCTTATCTCCTGAGACCACACTTCAGCTTTGCTGGCATCATACTTAATATGCTCCCAAAATAAACTAAACATCAGAAGATTCTATGTAATTTTCTTGTTCCTGCTTTGCATGTGCTGCAATAGCCATAATAACATGAAACATCAGGTACATCTCACTGTATTTTAGTCATTAGAAAACTTCGATTCTATGTCTATCTAGAGAGACAAAAACTGATTTTAGAGGTTGAGTTGTTCCGTCCTAAAATAGATGGCTAAGAAAGGCTGAATGAATCACATTGTTGACTAACACGAGTGCTGAAATAAGTAAGTTAGATGTTTAACATTAAGCCTGTCAGACTACATGTGCATTACTAAATTCAATAGTGCCAGGAACCTTTCTGGGGCACTGTAGCTCAGTCATCTGTACTGTTAATTGGTAGAACAGCTGCTGGCACAGATTTTGGCCTGTGCACAGTTCATGAATTAGCAAGGTACCTTTTCTGGTAGGCACCTTGGACGTGACCAGCCTGTTCTGGAGCTTAAGAGAGTTTAGTAACACAGATACAAACTGTTCTTTGCCAGTTGGCTTCTGTGCCAGAGAACAGTCCTTGGGATGTTTGTTAGTAGATACGCAGTCCCAGTTTCGGTTGAGATTTGATTCCTTGTAACCTCATTGAGTAGAATTAAACTTTGGTAAAAAAGTCCATCTTCTTCTAATCTTAGGAGCAGTCTCGCAGTTTTTTTTTTCAATGGTTCTCCAGCTTTCCTTCCACGTAATCATCACACATATACTCACTCTAAATGCCTAGCAACAGCTAGATTCTGCAATACTTTTTTTTTTTTTTTTTTGGTTAAGGATACAGTTTGCAGATGGTGAGGAAATACATCTCAATTCACCCATACTTTTCTGTACTGGAAGTAGATGATGAACCTTATTCAGTAAGATTTAGGAAGAAGTGCAGTAGTCTCAGTGTCCTTGCTCTGCATCTTCTCATGGAATAATTGCACATGAAAAATATTTATATATATCAATCAGACTGAATGAAACTTGTTAAAATATCATTGCTATTATTTGAATAGTAAGGGGACATGGAGGGCTTTAGTATTAAAAAAATGAAAAAATAAAAATAAGAGGTTAGAGTTAGATATTCCAGTTGCAAAAAGCAATATGTGAAGTTAAAGTGGAAAAAAAAGTCTTTCCCTCAAACTCAGCTTGGTAACAGAGCTAATAACCTTGGCAACTCTTGGGAATTAAAATGCATTAAGAGCTCTCCAACCCTGAAACAGGAAACCTCAAAGATTCCAAATAGAAAACTACATAGTAAATATTGTCAACACAGAAAAGTCTAGGCAAGACTTTATTTAACTTTCTCATATAAATATTGCAAATTGAAAGAAAAGGAAATTTATTTTAAATTGACTTTTTCTCACAGACAGTGTATAAATGTCAATATTTTATATTTTATTTATAACATTTACACCAGCTCAAACTAAATATTTGTTCTCAGATTTTTTTGTGAATCATTGTGCAAGCAGCAGTCTGACACAAAACCTGTCGTGTACTGAGGGATGTATCTGACTTACCAGGTTACACGACTGAGGGGAGGCTGCAGAGCTGTTGCACAGCCCCAGAATGAGGCCGCTCCCAGGGTCCATTTGGATGTGGGGCTCCATCCAGTCCATTGATTGTTTAGCTTGGTGTTCCAGATGAAAGTGTGTGAACTGCTGCTTTAGGTGGTGACATTGCTATACATTTCCAAATAGCAATCTGGGTTACGTTTGCAACAAACATACACTTATGTTTCCTCCTGATTCTAACCCAAAAGGTTTATTCTGTGCAAATGGTGTCCTTCCAAGATCCCAAAGACATTCACAAGAAATAAAAGGGGCAGATCTCTAGGTGCCGTAGACTGAGTCACTTCAAGTTTTCAGATGCAGACTTCATTAAAGCATACAAAGCTTAAAAAAAAAAAAAAAGCAGTAGCCCTGTTGTAGGATGTAGTGCCTTGGGACTTTAGTACACAATATTGTATTTCAGTAAGGCAAGTTCCCCTGGGGCAGGTCATTAGCCTTTTATCTATATTATTATCTGCTTGATGAAATGTTCTGGTCTCATCACCCCCCTCAGACAGTTATCGGCATTGAGCCATGTAGCCCCAAAACCTGCAAGGCACAGTGCCCTAAGGTGCCACACACTGTGCATGTGAACTACAGCTGCAAGTCCAAACTTTAACTTACACCAGTTTTGCAGTCCTGTGCAAAAGTAAAGAAACTAAGGTGAGCAGGGACTTCATAGCAATGGTAAAGGGATTCAAGTCACAGTATCTGGAAGAGGAGGCATAAACTCTCCTTACTGAGTTGAAGAGCTAGGCTCTCTTCAGGCTAGCGGGCCAGAGGGAAGAGATACGTCCAGTTGTTTGCTACAATAGCCTGAGGACTCAGGCACCTTAGATTCCATTTTCGATTTGCCCACAAATTTCATTTGGAATGATAGGCTGACTCATAAAAATCTTCAACCCCAAGCTACATGTCCAGGTCCAAAACACAGTGCAAAAAGTGCCTTATAATGGCATTCATGAATTCCAGCAATCTAATAAAAAAATTTCCTGAATGAGCCAGTGGAAAACTTGTGAGCAGCACCCCAATGGGAGGACAGGTGCCCATACCTGCTTGGCACCTTCAGCAGGTAAGTCTCTTTTGGAGTTAGAGGTCCTGTTCACTGATTGCTTGAAGAGCTTGCATTGTCTTTTGGATAACAGTCTAGTGATTAAAGCATTTGTCCAGGAAGCAGAATCCCTGTGGATAAAGCCCAAACTCCCATTTCCCAAGACTGTTTTAACTACCAGGGTATCAGCAAGAATGGCTTAGTGGTTTCCTCTCTGCCTCTCAGTGAAGTCCTATCATTGGGAAGGAAAGAATGCAAGAATGATTGACTTTGTGGTTTACTGATTATAGTATTTATGCTCCAGAGACTTTCTGTGCTTTCCACAGGGGCTACATAACGTGAAATACAAAAACTGTCCTTGGACCAAGCATTGAATTTCAGGATATCCCTTTATGCTTCTTCCCTAAAGCTACATGCTTGCTCTTGCTTTCTCTCTCTCTCTGGCCCAAAGAATATATATTCACATTAGGTACTCTGGTGTTTGAATATATGAGTATGTAGTGTCACTGTGTGATCATACAGATGTCATAGCTTGATACAGATTCACTAGGACCAAGTGTGATTATGTATCTTCTCCAAGAAACACCAGCGAGTGCCATCATTAAGCTAAGGGCAAATAGCTTATTTGCCTGAAAATCAAGATACAAAAACCAGCTTGCAGAAACTAGCAAATGTAATTTCTGCAGAATTATTTAATGGGAATGTGGTACTAAGCACCTGATAATCATGAAAGTCAAGGACTAAGACAACTGGCACTACCCCAAGACAGGGTAGGGTGACAGATCTAATTTGTGAGGCAGATTGGGTACAGTAGGGTTCTGATAAAAAATGAGGGTGTAGAAGGGACTGACTGTGTACTTTTTACCTTTATTGATATGTGACTATCCATGATACCATTACTGGTGCACAGTCTAGCTCCTGAGGAAACGTTGGTGAAATTCATGAATACCAGCTGCAGTGCTGCATCCTGCATTGAAAAATGTCTAGATGTAAATAGTGTCATTTGTCTCAACTTTGATCTTATTTTCAAATAAACTTTAAGTAATTGGTCTTAAAAAAAAAACCTAAGATTTTTTTTATAAAATTGAAAGTTACAGCATCCCTTACATTTGTTGGAATATAGCCTCCCACATATTATTCTAATGAACAGCTGAGATACTTGTGCAACAGTTCACTTCTGCAGTTATAAATGTATAATTTTCAGCAATAAGAAGAAATGGGTAAAATGTTGTGCACTCCTTCATGAGAAACAGAACTGAGAATGTGAAAACAATTCCCATGCTGTGTGGACTACAATGCCCTCTTTTCTTTTTTTTTAATTTTCAGTGATACCCTCAGTGACTAAGGCTAGAATCTGCTAATTGCTGCATGTACTCAGATCCTTGTGCCATTCCTGTCAATGGGACATCAGCAAAAAAGTAAACTGTAGAGCCATAAATATTGTACCTCATGATTTCTATGCAATCAAGTAATCAAATCCTATAGAGGTTTTTCAGGATCAATGAACAATGCTGAAGGACTCAAAATGAAAAAAAAGTGTGAATACTTTTGCATAAGGATTAAATAGAAGCGTAACATTTTCTATTCCTACTAGAGAAATTCAAGCTCTTAGTTATCAAGTTAAGGAAAAGCTTTGGCAAATATATGGGTGGACATATCCAGCCTAAGCCATTAGCTGTAACACAGAGTGATGTAAAATGTCCTTTTGCTTTTAGTGGTAATACTTAAAGGCATCACTAATGCTGCCATCAACATTGGGGCAAATGAATCAAGTTTCTGAAGTTTCTGGGATTAACAGCAGATGCATAATCCGATTTTTTTCTGGATTGTACCTATACGCCCTGCTAGCAGTAGACCCGGTGCGAAGCCCGCCCGGCCGCCCGGCCGCGGGGGATCTGGCCCGCCGAGGCGCGCCGGGCCGGCGGGTCCGCGCCCCGCGTCTCGGGGCACCTCGCGGCTGCGGAGGGGCGCGGCGGCCCGCTCACAGCTAGATTTGGCCGCAGGGTGCGTGACTCTGCCGGAGCAGGACTTTGGCGG
>NW_020449407.1:726503-771699 GCF_003343035.1 Apteryx rowi
GGCTGCAGCACCGTGTCGTGTCGCGTCGCCTTCCCCCGTTGGGCCTCTGGTCCCTCTGCAGTAGGAAGTAAAAGCGCAGTCGAGGTTTTAAGTCCCTCTTATTTTGCTAACATCTCGTTTATTCCTGCCATTGGTGGCTTCTCTGCTGTAAATTTATATATAAATACGTTTTAGTCTAACACCTCCTTTAAAAAAAAAAAACCCTTTCCCTACTTTTAACCTCTTTGTCATGAAAGCATCATTCTGGCTTGTCTTTTTTTTTTTTTTTTTAATTAAATCTCCATTTTTCTCACATTGACTTTCCTCCATTCAGAACAAATCACAAAATTGTAAAAGAACACAGGGAACCAACAACTAGAAAAATAAAGCATGGTAACATCAGAAGTATGCACAACAGCCTTCCTTTCGGCCATGCAGACCTGCTGTACAGAAATAACAGCACTTGAGAAGTTCAGTCAAATGCCAACACTGATTGCTTAACTCTGATATCATAGGAAAATATATCTACCTAATACACAGATTGCGGACAGAGTAACTGGCAGCATATAGATATGAATGTAATGCTTTGAAATTAACTTGTCATGAATATCATATCTTCATTAAAATAGAATGACCTTAGAAATTAATGGAAAACATCCGGTTGTCATCAGTGACCGTTCTGTGTTAGTCTGTTAGGTGAGAGTGGGTCTTCCTGTCATGGGCATAGCTGTTTGCTTTGCTTGGCACCCTGTGAATAGGCAATGACTAAAGCTGAGAAGGAATCAGAAGGTCAGAGCTGGCTGCTTGTACCAGGATGGCCAGGAGCACTAGCCCTGGATCAGAACCTCACTGTGGAAAGCAATGCATCCAACAAAGCACAGTCTCTTCTCCAGGGACATTCCCAAAGGGATGAGACAAGCAGCAGCTCGGAGCAGGCTTGCAGGGGAGTGCGCAGAAACAAACTTCAAATGTTGTAATACAAAAAGTTTTCCTGCCCTGAGAGCAAATCACAGTCTAGAACACACATATAGATAAAGAGCCTTTAGAAACAAGCTTATTCCTTGTTATTTTTAAGTTAACATAAGAAAATCTTTTTAAAATATTCTGCTATGCTAAACTTTGCTTAGAAGTAGATGCTGGCAGAAGTTACATGATAGGTTTTTTATCCGTACAAGAATGTTACAGTACAAGATGCAGAATTTTCAAGAAAAAAGTAAGAGTACCATGTATGGTAAGCCTGACATCCTTTTTTTTTCCTTCTTCTTCTTTTTCTGCCTGATATGCAGGAGTTCTGCCCAAGAGAAAGGACAGCCAAGAATATCTGAAAATGAACTGTAGAGGAATGTAACCATGTATTTTTCTTTTTTCATTGCAGTCCTCTGTTTCTAATTATAAGCCAGCTGCTGAAGTGACTTCATTCAGTAACTATTTTGATTTGATCCTGTCATCCACTCTAGTCTCAGACTCTCAGTTCCCAAACTCCAATCATCTATGTAATTCAAAAGCAATATGACTATCAAATATTAACCATGTCCAATTTTTTTCTTCCCAGAAAAAGTACATTTACAAAAATAGTTTAAAAATTCAATTTCACTTTTTCCAAGGGAAATTTTATTTTCAAGAAAATGGAAAAGAAGATTTTTATATGGTGCAACCTTTCTTCATAACCATGTTTGTATGCTTTTTTATAGGCATATCGGTACTGATTATTCTTAAAAGCAAACACTTTGTCTTTCAGGTATACAAGAAATCTTGTGGACAGTGGAAATGGAAAGTTCAACTTGATGATCTTATGCTGGGGCGAAGGGCATGGCAGGTTTGTATCCAAAGATTACGGTTTTATCAAACAGACACAAAGTTACAGTATCTTTTGCTTGGAATACTGTCATATGAAAAGAGAAGAAAAATCCGCTCTAAATGAACTATTAGAAAATGTCAGGCAACTAGGCAGTACAGAACTCCTACTTATTCCTTTGGTATGGCAGTCTTGAATATTTGCTATAATATTTTTTGCAAGTTTGTACATTATGGACACTTTTAGAGCATTTACAATATAATACTAATTATGGTCTTCTACCAAATCTATGCTTTCTTCTGCCTGTAGAAGTTTTTAATCCCAGAGATACAGTGGGTCCTACAGGCATTGAACAGACCCTGTTGCTTCTGAAAAATCTGCCTCACTTTGTGTTGCAGAAGCAGGACTTGGTACAGTTTAAATAGTCTGTATTCTCTCATGTTGTTTAAATCCAGTCTCTGTGAGACGAAAGAAAAAGTGGGTTTGGGTTAGAAGTGTGGGGTGCGAGGAGGGAGCCCCTCTCCAGTGCTGTGTGGCTTTCTGTAGGTTCCAGACATCCCAGCTCCTCCCTCAGAAGGGACCACACTGCTGCTGTGGCCTCAAGTTATATTCATGGATCATATGCTGGATTGCATAGCCCTGCAAAAGTGAGGGCAGGATCTGTCCCTTTGAGGGTCTTTTATGAAACGTTGGATAAAACAAAATGTGGAATAAGAAAACTTGCAGGTTTTGACTGATTGTCCTTGCACATAAAGAGAAAACCCCCAAAGCTGGGGATGGGGGGGGTGTTTTTGTTTTTAATTGAGCATGCATACTGAACACTTAAAATATTTTCCTGGAGATGCCATGCAGTTATACTCAGAGAGATGTAAGAATCAAGTCCACCTCCTCTACTCCTCCTGGGCTTTTCCCACAAAGACTGTAATTCATGTCAAACTGTGTTTGGGTTGGATGAGCATTTGCTAGAAACTAGACTCAGACCACAACTTGTTTTTGCTTCCTACATGAGGAGGATCAAATTGTTCTCATGGCTTGTGCAAGGAACACGACAACGTGGCATTTATGAACTGTTCTGTGCCTGAAGCAAGCTGCGCTCTCTTGGCATCTCAGTTTGTAAGACACTGACATTTGTTTATTGAAACCAGCAATGTACAAGTACCAAGTTTGCTGGTTGAAACTCATTAGCGCTTCAGAGAGGGCCAAATTCCCTCTCCCCCTGCCACGAGGGGAGAGCTCTCCCTTTGTCCTAATCCCGTCACATTCTGTAACAGTTAGGCCTCTGTTAAAAAAACAAAAACTTAACTAAATTGCATATCTACCCTGTATGCCTCTAAATGTAGCAATTAAAACATCCTTCCGAGCAAGCAGATCGATCAAGCAAGCAGACAGATCATGCCAGCTCCTGCTGCTGTTCGTGTTTTGCCAACTTGGGAAATTAATGGCTTGCTGTAGTCAGTCATACTTAGTGCTATTAGAGCGGCAAAGACAGCATTTTCTTTCTTCAGCAAACTCCTATGCATCTCAACAGCAGAGAGGTCCTAGAAATGAAGAAGTAGCTCATTTCTCCCATGTTTAGGGAGGGAGCGCTGTGGATCTGCAAATATACCTGGTATATATGCAAGTCTATACTGGCCTCTGCCTGATACGGAATACAGGCTGAAATACAGGCTGATATGAAAACCTGGGGAAAGCATCCTTTTGTTTCTTGGCCCACAGAGTTTTTGTGTTCTGAAAAGCTGTTTGTCTCCCCACCTCCAGATTTGCTTTGTTTTTCTCTCTGGCAAAGTCATAAGCTGACAGATATCTGATTTTTTCCCCAAGTCCTGATAAATGTAAGCTTATCCTAACACATTTCTAATGCGGTTTTAAGCAGGCATACCTTACACATGGTGAATGTTTGTTTCTAAGAATTTTTTGTGTCTGTGCATGACAAGTGTGCAACAGCATTTCATTCTAGGGCTATATCCAGGTACAATATGCTATGCCATCTGTTCTGTTTGCTGTATTTAAATTAAATATGTATTATCACACTGAGTTTGGTTATTCTTTTTGCTTATATAGCAGTATCCATGATCATACTGACTCACACTGCTTTATGAAGATCCTCCAGGGAAACCTAAAGGAAACCCTCTTTGATTGGCCCGAAAAAAAAGGAAATGGTGAAATGACTAAGAAATCAGAACGTGTTCTGAGAGAAAATCAGTGTGCCTATATTAATGGTAAGCTCTTCTAGTATCCTGTTTGACAGCTACCCACCTATGAATCTGACTCCTAACAGGATAGATAATTCATGTGCTAACTAAGGACTTACCTTTAACAGTATCATGCACCTTACATACTTGAAGAATTTGGCTAGTCAAATTCTCTGCAAACCTGTATTTAGATTCAGTAAAATAAACAAAATTTTCCTTTTAACTCACTCTTAAGGCATTGCAGCATTTGCTTGCTTGCAGCAATCGCTTGGTACTTAAAGATGCTGGATAGCTCTTCTATGCTGAGCAGCCTTCAGCACTGTGTCCCAAATAACTGTCTGAAATTGCCTGTAAACATAAAGCTTAAATTGTATTGTGTGAAAAACAAGAGAAACAAAGTTTAAATTTTTTAATCATCACAACTTTACAAAGAAATAATCCTTGTTATCTGTCATGGAAATCCTAGGGCAAAATGTAAAAGCAATTGTCCATGGAATAAATTGAAGAGCCAGGAAGAGAGGCCATGATCCTCAGTGTTAATTTTTGTCCAAATCAAAAAAAGACTCTAATGCTGAAGTGTAGTGTCAGCAAGGCTGAAATATTCAAGTTTACCCAAACAATCTATAAAACATTTGCCTAACTCCACAGATACTGAAAGACCTCTCAGTCTTCACCAGCAAGGTTCCCTAGGTACCTAAAGTCATGCCATTATACATACCTGTAACTATTGCCATCTTGCGTGACGCCGGCAGCTGCCTGGGAGTCACCAGCTGGGCATCACATTCTGATCCTACAAAAGGCATTACACATTTTGCTGATCTGCAGTGAGTTCAGCAGAACGAGAGCTTCAGGGCAAAGCCTCAGAGAAGGGGGCTGTCTGCCTGTTCTGTGATAGCTGAATAACTACAGCGTGCCCCTGGGGTGCTTCCCCCGATTCAAGGGGGTCACATCCACAGCCTCAGCTGGGTTTATGGACTAGGCCAGGGCAAGGGGCATGGGTGAAACGTAAAGGGTACTCTCCACCCTTTGCCCTTTGCTGAAGGTGTGCCACATTAACTGAAAACACAAAATTCAGAGATACGGAACGCTTCACTCAGTAATCTGAGTTTATTCAAATCTCCCTTTACATAAGCTTACCTTTAGGGCTTTTTTTCTCCCCACATCCTTTATTTAGATAAATTATGTTAATGACACTTAGGGCTTACACTCTTAACTCTGATACATTYGAAGTGTACTTACGGTTCCCAGGGTATTGTGCCTACATTGCATAATACAGGTCTGAGTATTATATGACATATTAATTTAAGTACAAAGGCCTGAGTTGTTTTTTTACAGCAGGATTCATTGAACTTGAATTCAATGTCTCTCTTAAGTAACTCAAAAACTCCATTTTAATGTAGAATAAAAATGGGTGCTTTTATGGATTTGATTCTTCACAGCTTACGTTTTTATGTAATACCTTGACTTCTATTCCATTGTCCCAGAAAATGCCATTACTTCATTAGTAGCCACACAACAGACAGTGTCTTATTACATGTTCAGTTACACTTATTATTTGGTTAAGGTTGGAAATATGCCAGTCACCAATCATTTGTCACCTTAGACAAAAGACCAGACAAATGAAAAGACTGTTCTACTCCAAACTAATAAGTTGGAAAGATTAATTAGGAAGTGGATGTCTGCAACAGAGGACAAGTATATCTCTGCCCATGAGTCCATGCTCCAGATATAAGCAGCTGACTCTTAATGTGATTGATGTCCTTGTCACTGGGCTGAGAATTAGCAATATAAAAAGTCTCCCTGTAAACCATCCTGCTGATTTTTAGAAACACAAATCTTCCTGCTTCTAGAGAACAACAGCATCTCCTAGGAGAGTAAACCTTAAACTCATTTGGGAATGGCAGCTGGCAGATTACTGACTGCATGGCCTTCCTTAAGCTTCTTTGGATTTTGATTGACCTTTATGCCATAGTAGATAATCCACTAATTTACAAGTGTTGAAGGCTGACTGTCACAGCATGTGACAATGTATTTAGGAAACTGTTCTAGAGAACAGCAGTCTAATTTGCTGTACTGAGTTACACATTGTCCCTCAAAGTGCAGGTGTGACTAACTGGCTTCTTCAGAAGTTTCAGCTTAGATGGCACTTTGCCAGGTATTTATGAGATCTTGTTAAATCTGCCTGTTAAAACAACCTTTCATTTCATGCCCTCGCCTGTCTAGACTCCATTGGCTTGCACCGTGTGGAGAACATAAGCCACACAGAGTCTGCTGTTAGCCTGCATTTGTACAGCCCACCCTTCGACAGCTGTAACACCTTTGATCAAAGGACTGGACACAAGCACAAAGTCAAAATGACATTCTATAGCAAGTTTGGTGAAAGGACTCTATGTGTAAGTATGGGAAGTTTGGCGAAAGGACTCTATGTGTAATATGTTCCCTGGCAAGTCTTTGACACCAACCACTTGTCCTCGTGCAGGGACAGGACAGAGGGACTGCACTTTTGTCTGCACAGAGCAGACCATTGGCTCTTGGGGGGGCTCTCCAGGACAGACAGGAATTGTAGCAATCTCACAGTTCCTGGGGCATCCATATCTAGGATCAGCATAAGATGTATTTCAAAAACACTCTTCAGTTAGTCAATTTGCACTTCCCTTATATGCAGTTCTCTTCCCTGTTTTGTAAGAAAGTGCAGTAATGCACCCACACATTTTATAAATAGGAAAACTGAGGCTGAGAATTTACAATCTGTTAGTGATGACGCTGGATTTGGCTGCCCTGGCTCTACTCACCACCCCTTTCCCTTCTCTTATGGATGGTGTCCGGTTGTGTGAGGGGTGGAAGAGCCTAGTTCCCCTTTATCAGCAGGAGAGTAATTCTGTGCGGAGAAGAGGATTAATGAGAACTTTGCTATAGCTAAGCATCTTCAGACAGTAAATATAACCTAGTCAATGGAAAGCCATTAAGCAGCTAGATTATTTTAGCCAATTTAAGTCATGTGTGACATTCCCTGCCTAAACTGTTCTGCCAAAAAGCATCATGTTTCAAGCCAGTTGTTTTAAACCCTGTAACTTACTGGAAGTAAAGCAAGATAAGTACTCAGACTTTTTTAAATCAAACCTTCTAAATGGAAACACTTGCTTTGAGAGAGAGTAGACTGGTTGGCTGTTGTCTGCATTCCTGAGCAATGTCAAGAGATTGAACTTGGACAGAAAGGAAATCTTAAATGAGCTTTGGGAGACCAAGCTAGGACATCTGGCAGGGTTTGATAGGGCTCCCTTTTAGCACTCTTCTATGTGTTGGGAAACATAACCACATACAAGGGGAGAAAAGATAGATTTTTGTTGGGTCAGCCACAGAGGTTCAAAGACTGTTTTTGTTAGATACAGAACACTTTCACCTTTCACTGAGGCCAGAAATTCAGTGCTTTGGACTTCTAAGGAGTGAGCCCTTAATAAGATCCAGCTAAAGATTTATATAATCAGCAAGCCCAATGTAAATTATTTCTTTGAAGCTTGTCGTGTTAAGTGATTACAGCTTTACTAAACAGCTGAAATAGAACTTTAACCTTCACAAGTTTGAAAGGTCTTTGAGAAAGTAAGCTCAAATGTATAATGCAGAGAATTCAATATTTGATTGTTTTCTTTTCATTTTAAGTGTTTATTGAATATGAAGTGTGTAAGATAACAAGTGAAACTAGATACTTTAACTTGAACTATTTTCCTGCTCTTGATTTGCAACTGACTGGCAGTGTTTGTACCTTTTGTGGGAAATGGGATCTGGCTTACAGGAGAGAGGTAAATCTTAATCACTGGGTCTCTTTCATGAATTCCTGTAAATGGAATTCCGGTAAGGGAAGAGAGGTAGCTAGTCTGGGCCATCCAACTGTCTGAAATGACTTCATGCTACAAAAACCTTCTGGTTTCAGTGAGGGTTTCTGGAAAGCTCACTGGAAACCCAAGCCTTCCTCTGTTTACCAGATCTTGAAAGGACATAGGAAGGCAGAGAACTGTACGTTAAAAGTAAAAGGAGAGTAGTGTAAAGCATACTTGTACATCTTCATTAGTAAGATGATTATTAGAGCACATTCAGGGCTTCCCATTTGTCTGAAGTTTTTTCTGTAGGTAAAACACTCAGGTAAATCCCTAGTGGTTATGCTGGAGTCTTAATTAACTAAAGAGTAAATATATAAACAAGTTAGAAGATCTAATAATTGAAATAGTGTGTAGTTAACTTACCAAGGACTTGCTCAAGAAAGAGACTGTTTCCACAGTTCAGGTATGAACCATAAGAATACAGATATGAAAGTTCACTGAGGAAAACCTGGTTTTGTCTCCTGACTGTCACAGCATATCAGAAGTTCTTGCTATCAGGAATTTTTCTAGGGTAGGTCATTTCTTTGCAGCCTATCTTTCAAACTGGAGTCCGGTTTCTGTCAGAATGAAATACAGCACAGTATTTCTGACAGAAAAGATAGCCTAAAGGAGAAAGCACTCCTCACTTGTCTCTTCTGCGCTGGACTTGCCCATRATCACACAGAGACCCAGTGGATAGGGAAGCTAATTTTATCAGGTACTATGGTATCTGGGCCATAGTATCCTCTATAAAATGTGGATAGTAACTTTTTATATTGCAGGGAGTATTGAAAAGAAATACATTAAATATTTTAAGGTGCTGAGCTACTCTGGTATTGTTAAGGACCATGTTAAGAACATGAAGATGGTCACAGTCTACTACTAAGTCTCTTTCCTTAAAAAAGAAATCTCTCCTCTTTCTTTTTAGGCAACAGCAGTGCCACAAGAGAACAACTGAGAAGCACCGGCATGTGTTTGCTTAAGACCTGCTGAATGTTTAACCAGGGACAGAAGACTTAAATGGCTAAGGCTGATAGCCAGCTATATTTCTATAACTTGTACATAGAACTACAGTAGGGCAGCTTCCAGGCAACCTGTAGTTATCGTGAATGAATGCTGATTATGGGACACTAAGCTAACTAGTGCCATAAACTACTTCAGAGGTTAGATGCCTTTTCTTAGGCTATTGTCAAGTCAGAATTAAGTAGTTTGTCTTCTGATTCTAGCCTCCTTTTAATTCCACTTTTGATACCATACTGAGAATATCAAAAATAGGGTTTTTAAACATCATCTGACACTACTTAATAGACCTACATGTATGTATGCTCTCGATGTAATTAATAATAATATAAACTTTTAAGCTTCCAGTCACTTGTACCTATGGGTAGTATACTACATACTACTAACAGCAGCTCTTTTTTTATTAAGTCTTCTTGGTTTTAATGCTGTAAGCCATTTTGATAGTTTTGTGCATTTTTTACTTTATTTTTTACAATTTGTTTGTCAGATCTTGTTTTAAATAGGAGCAATAAAGTGCTTCATGTACAATGATTTTCAAAAATGACTGGGCAAAGATTTGGGTTTTTAATAAGACTAATCATACTTAATACAACTAATGTCCAGTTTCCAAAGTACTCTGTATAGCTACTGAACTCCTTTCAGGTAACTAAAATAAAACTGGATCTGTGYACAGAATTCAAAAGATTGCAGCCTTTATCTCCTGGTAACTAAGATATAGTCATCACACTTGACTAATTTCCACGTTACTCACTAAGTGGTACACTATTTAAGTGTTTGAAAAGTCAAAGGTATTTAAAACATGTAAAGAAACCCTGATCCCAGTTAAGTCAGTGGGAGTTTTGCCATTGAGTTCACTGCTGCTCAAGATTTAGTTACAATGATAGAGCCACCTTGAAAAAGTTAAAAATGTATCAAAATCAGTAAAGTTGCCTTCACTGAGGCTATTGTAGTCATATAATATAACCAGTACATAAGGACAAAAATAGAGAATGTGCAGCAAGTCTTTTAATGTCTTAAGTGACTGCTTATTACTCGGGCAGTCATTAAAGTTTTAAAATTCAGATTGACAACTCCAAAAAAAATTTATTTATCTTCTGAGGTCCTGTTCTGGGGAGGTTCTATCACATTTTTCAAAAAATGTTTAAGCAGCGTAACAGTTGTAAATGAACCTATGACTTACTGCTGCAGTTACCCTTTGAGAGCCAATGGGAAGGCAGTAGTTGCTTTGAAATACTCCTGGGGGGGGGGGGAAGGGGGAAGGAGGAAGGAGGAGGAGGAGAAGAGGAGCAAGAAAAGACATAGCTGGCCTGAAGGCAAAAGTCCAAGGAGAAGTATCAGCAGTAAATGGAGAATGTCTGCATGAGGTAGACTTGGATAGTGTTCCAGAGCAGGGTGAAGCAAACATGCAGCCCAAAATTGGCAGGGAAAGAAACATGAGGAGCGATAACCACTTCTAACATAAAGAAGCCTCTGTGCTTTTCCTGGGTTCTAGTGTACTCCAAAGTTCAGTACGTTTCTTTCTGATTCGTTGTGAACCAGTTCCTGAAAAATCTTGTCAAGACAGATACTGGGTTTGAGCATCTTAATTTGACAGTGCTCAGGTTGTTGTGAGAGTATCACAGAATAGTTGAGGTTGGAAGGGACCTCTGGAGATCGTCTGGTCCAACACCCCTGCTCAAAGCTGGGTCACCTAGAGCAGGTTGCTCAGGATAATCCAGTTGGGTTTTGAATATCTCCAGGGTGGAGATGCCAAAACCCCTTTCGGCAACCTGTTCCACTATTTGATCACCCCGTGGTAAAAAAGGGGTTTTTTTACGTTTAAACAGAATTCATTGTATTCAAGTTTGTGCCCGTTGCCTCTTGTCTTCCTCCCCCTTCTTGCAGGAAATGAGCAGTTTTGCTGAACTACAACATACAGCATATTCATCATTTCTTTGCTTACTAGGTAAAATTAAAAGACATATCCAACACGTTCTCAGAGAGCACAGGTTGAGTCAGGCTGGGGGCGCTGGAAAGCTCAGAGAGACAGCCAAGCAGCACAACAGCGATGACAGTGGCAGCTAGTTGTATTGAGGCCCATTGGTATAATGACTTTGACAGTATTCCAGCTAGCCACACATGTGCCTGGCAAGTGAAGCAGAGAAAACAGGAGCAGAAGGGATAGCAATCATCTACCTAAGCTGGTCCAAACACTGTTCAAACATGGTAAGCATGGCATTATACATTGCACAAAATAATAGAAGAATTCCAGTGTTTCAGAATAAGGTACTTGCTAGGTACTTTTAACCAATGTATCAGAGACATAGAGGGTAGCACATACAACATAAGGGGCACTAATACAAGCAACCTGAAGAGAAACTATGAATTTGGTCCAGAGTCCTTAGAACACATACCACAACCTTCTTTGTTACTTCCTAAGCACTAGCTATGAATTTTATGCTCTATAAGGCACAAGTATGAAACTAATACCCACCCAAAGCAATATTTAATCAATAAATAACAAGTGACAGAATGATAAACACAGTCACCTTTTCACTTACACTAACTTGTCTGCATAACCTGTGTTGGCTTCAAACAGAAACCAGTAACAGCACAATAGCACTTGCACACTATTATGACTGAACAGCCAATGTATTAAGCCTTCCAGCATGTGAAAGTACACGAGCTTCAGGCCAGTGCTAACTGACTGGTGAGGCAGCAATATGCTGCAGCCTGATAACTAGCTTTCATTGGCCTATAAACAGGTTTAGTGTTTTGGATGCTTTCACCAGGTAAGGTGCTCTTGAGCAGGGTCTCATTAATGTGAACAGAGGTAATTGACAATTATCTGGGTTACAACTCAGATCCTTAAGTTGAAAAATATGGTAGAAGTTACTAAGTCACTTAGGCTAGCAACACTAAGAAGAACTCAGTCTGATTTGGTGAATTGTCCAAGATTTCAGTGAAGGAGCTTCAACTGAAAGATGTAGGAAAGTAAAGTAATGCCATTAATCGGGTGAAGTGTAATATTTACATGCCAAATTTTCAGCAAACTGCAAATTTGGTTCTGGAGAGTCATTATTACAAATTTTGCAGGAAGAGAAGTTATTTATCAAAGAGATTTGTTTTACAAGGGGAGCTTCTGTAGCAAAGAGTATATGTAAGGAAAAGAGACTCTTCCCTGTCTGTGTGGCTGTTGCTTATGAGCGCTATGCTCACAGAAGTTCAGAAAATGTGTTGTGGGGGTTTCCATCCCTGTGGAACTAACACATGAGCAGCTTTCTCTTCCCCCATGCTCAAGTGTGGGACCCCTGAAGCCTCTAACAGGAATTGTTGCTGGGAGAGGGTTCGTTGCTGGGTAAACACAGTTTGTTTATGTTCTTGTGGATAATTGAGCCTAGAGTTAATTTTTCTCTCACTATAGAATCACTGGGTAAACAAATTAGTTCCATTTCTATTATTTAAGCCTGAAAGACACTTATTTAAGTCTCTTGACATTTGATGAGTGCTATTCCCATCTCCTTCCTGTGTTGACATACAGAGGACACAGCAGAATCAAAATTCACTCTATATGTAACTTTGCTTCCATTACAAAACTCTCTTTCTAAACCACAAAAGATACAAGATGTGCTGTTCACTAGCTAATCCTTATAGCTATTTTTCACACTCCTCTCATGCTTAAGAGAAAGCTATGTTGCAAGAATATAGCCTTCCCAAGGTTAAAAGAGGTAGCCTACCTACAGTGACTCTAATGTTTGCAAAGAAAGACAAGCAGAATAATTTGAAGCTCAGTACTCTTCAACCATTCTATATATTCTGCTCCTTCTACTTTAGCTCGTGAAAGCCTTTGCTATTTTTGAATGTCAGACAGTCTATGTACTCTTCACTTTTCTTTCTAGGTTTGGCAAGCTTAAAATGTGTTTGAGAACCCTAATCCTTCATCAGCCCACCCCTAACTGAGATCTTTTTTCTACTTGCTCACCTGAGAGCTGTATTTGTGTACTGGACCGTAAGCTGCCTTCATTTAAGGGGTAGGTTTCAGGCATGGTCAGTAGTCCCAGTCCAGCCCAGAAAGGAGGCAAAACTACAATGGACTAACTGTGCAGTCCTCCAAGATTAGTTCTACCCCTGTAGCTTATATGAATCTTTGTCCAATAAGTAGAACTCAAATCTTTGACTCTTGTGGGTACTTCAAGCTAGATTGTATGTCTTCAGGGATGGATGATCATTGAAGCCAGGATAGCCAAGCTCCTTTAAACTAATCACTCATTCTTGCACGCTACACAAGGGGGAAAAAAAAGCTTTAAACATGTAACAAAACACCTTTCTTCTTTCCCAGGCCCCATTCCTCTTTGCTTTTTCTTTCCAACCTACTACAGAACTCATGTACAGACAAATGAGTACATAATTTTCTTTTAAAGCCTGATTTCTCAACATCTGAGGTGTGCCTCCTTCCTGTCTTGTAGGTTCAGAGGAAGACAAACTGTCTAAATCCACTCTATTTGCACTTTACTTCCTAGTATAAAATTTTTTTAATGAACCACAAAGGTAGAATGTATATGCTGTTCACTGGCTTGTGCTTCAATCATTTTCATGCCCCTCCTTCCTCTTCTTCATTTAGAACTATATTTTTCAGGGCCCTGTGCTTTCCCAAGTTTAGGCAGGGCTAGCTGACTAACCTATGAATAAAGGTGGTGAGGAATGTTTAACAACATGTTTAACAACATGAATAAAATGTAAATTAATGCATTTCCTAGAGGGTGACATTTAATCAGTGTGCTTCCCTAATTCCTAAGGATTAGAGAAACAATGTAAGAGGCTCGTGTGGCACTTTATCCGGCCAGTGTCCCTGAGATCCACATAAGTCACAAAGCTACCTGAGCGTAATGTGGTCACTGACTAGGAAGGAGGACTTCTGTTATGAAAACAAGCTACATCTCATGCTCTGCTCCCATTCAGTATTCAAACTCAGATCCTCAGTATCCCTGGGTTTTTTGCTGAGGGAGAAGGGACAGGGGTCCTCCCTCCTCCCCCAAAGGTTTGTTAGTTTTTTAAATCACCCTGTGAATGCCAAGTGCTTGATTTTTGTTTGCAAATCATTGTTGTCTCAGGAAACTCTGAGAGCAGAAGGCATTTTTCTCTCTGGCTGACAAAGATGCTCCTGGGACATACCACATGTTTACAATCAGCACTCTGATCAAATAAACATGCTGAAAAACGTTTCTTCTCCTGCTTCTGTCTGCAGGCAGGTACACAGGGTTGCCTTTAACTGAACTGCAAAACAGCTGTGTGGGTCCCTGCAGCTAGGCGCAGAGATCTCCTGTCAATAGCGCACTTAGAGGACAGGCCTGAAGTTGTATGCTCTGAGCATAAGCACGGGCAATGCGGAGGAGCCTGAAAAGCTTTGGGGATTGGAGAACTACTCTACAAATGCTGCAGAAGCTGAAATGTGGAAAAAACTGTTGGGAGGCACTCAGACCTGTGGCACACAATTATTTCTCTACTGTGACTAGGACTTTAAAGAGGCCTGGGATTGCCAGTATGAGGATATTCACTGAGCATATTCACAGAGATGAAAACGGCTTTTGAGAAAGCTCACTTCAAGGGAAACGTGCAAAATAGCCCTATTTAAACTTAGAGGCTGGAGGAAGCCTTTATCGGCTCTTGTGTTCAGACCTTTACCCAGTGTAGGCTGGAATAAAAATGCTGATATCAACTGCCTACGATATTTTACCTCCATTGAGACAATGGTCCTTACTTTAAGCATTTGTGGTGAGTGGGCATTTAACAGTGGTTACATTTGATACCTGTGACTTCAGACTGTGTGGCCCTCACTGAACGTGGTTACTTATGAGTGGAAAAAGGAGTCCCTCACTGCTTAAGAAAAACTTCAGCATCCAGTGTTTCATGTCCGTCAGGAGTATCCAGAATTAGAGTCTCTGAACAAAGGGCAAGCATGAGAGAAAAACCTCTTCCTGGACCATTGCATCGTTTAAAACAAGTAGTTCACCTCTCTGTTTTTACACCTCACTTCATTGCCTCATTGCAACATAAACTCAGATTAAGGAGGTACTTTCATTTGTAGTATCTATTCTGGGGTTCTGATAATCTCTCAGAAAAATAAAACCCTTGTGTTAATATTTATGGCCTGGATTCTGGCCCCTGTTCTGTTGGCACAAAGCACTTGAAAAACCAGCTTAATAAGTTATCTGGAGACTCCCCAAACTTAGAATTGCTGATAACACAGCAGCTAGGGCATTCTGCAGAGCAGTGCAATATTCCAGTTGTGAACTCTCTCTTCAATCAGGCAGAGAAAGTACTCAAAGTTCTTAAAGAAAATGAACTGCATAAGGTATATGAATGTAAAGTACTGCTGCCTTCTTACATGCAATGTGAGACTGCTAGCGCTGTTCCTCCATGGATCTCAGAAGTACACTATACGTATTAGGAATTAGTCTCTGATACACCAGATGAGTTAAGTTATATCTAARTTAACTGTATAGCCTCTAGTTGCTGTAGTATCTGAGCTCCTAAAAATCTTTTTGGTATTTATTCCACCATATCTAACCCATGGTAGCAGAGTAACAATAGACCCTGTAACGGGAAGTGAACTGAGGCACAGTGAAATTAAGTGACCTTCTGTCACACAGGGCAAATAGCTAAACATAGATGTTTCAAACCCCATCCCAGTTTCCAGTCCATTTAGCTAGCCTTTCTTTCTGTGGGGGTTAAAAAAATTATCATCATCTCCCATGGAGAACTGGAATATCAAGAGAATAAATGTCTTGGGGCATCTATAGTCGTGCAGTTACCTTGCACTTCTATTGTGAAACTAAAAAGTTTATAAATTGCAAATGTTCCTTTACAAGGAAAGTCCACTCCCAATGGAAATGAACGTTAGAAATTTCTAGTTGTCTTTACATGTGAAATCACAGTCATAACATCGATTAAAAGTGTCTTTCATAATCAAAAAGTCCCAAACATTTTTGCAGGTCTTTTCCACAGAGCTTAAAATGATTCAAAACAAATAGAAATTCTTTCCATCAACTCATACTAAAATAAAGGTGGAGTTTTAGAAACCGCTTAGTTCTAAACAAAACAAGACCCAAATATTGACTTGCAGAATGCCTGTGAAATTCCCAGATTTGTACCTGTGGAGCTGCTGGTCGAGATGCAAAAGAACCCAAAGTAAATGAGTGAGTCAAGGAGTCACTGCATCATTAAATGCTTGCCTCAATTACAAGTCATTGCTTTGAAGCAAATGATTCTATTATTTGAATAGCTGTAAAAGACATCTCACTGTCACTTGAAAAATTAAATGGTTGCAAATGGCAGCATGTTCACAGTGCGGGGAGCCTGCATCCCTGCTCAGAGCCAGCTATACCATAACGCAGAGGGATTCTGAAGGTTGGACTTTGCCGTGGGCTGCAAGCTCCCTGGGACGAGCTGTGCGAAGACATTTGCACAATTCAGGGAGGAACACTCAGGACCTTGACTCACACAGTGATTTAAAATTGGACAAACTAAGTGGTAACTACCTCCAGCTATCTATCCACCCCATACATTTTCTGAAGACTTCAGTCTCCTAACAGGGATGGCTGAAATCGCTTTTGAACYGCTGCAGTCTGCAGCTTGGCCTATTTAGACAAACTGAAATTGGTGTCAAATTTATGGTACATGCTGAGTGGTCAATCACCACAGTTTATGAGCAACTACACATACTTTCAGCTGCCCTTGGTGCAGGGTAGGAAGGAAAGCGTGGTGGTCAGGTCACATCTAGCAAATGGTAGAGCAGTAACCACTTTAACTCTCAGCTACACCCTTCAGATTTAGAATGGTAAGGAAGAAAAAGTTCTTGTATTGTACCAGTTGTTCTACTCTTTGGATGACAAATTGGAACTACCAGCTGTTGCTTCAACCCTCTACCGAGATACTCTAATCTTGTTGTTATGCAACACAGTCACTTGAAGCTGCTTCAGCTTGCTCTTTATCCTGGCACTAATGAGAAGGAGCAGTACATTAAGTTTCTATAGCATGCAGATCTGTCTTCACAGTCTGGGTTCACAGACATGATGAAATGTTCAAATAAACAGAATTTAAATAACCATACATGAAGAACCATATAGCAAAGAAGGAAAGCTGATAATCTCGGACAAAGCAATTCTCCTGAAAGTAAGCATGAAGTTCTAAGACCAGAGTTCCCTACGCAAACAAACTCTCAGAGGAAATTAATTTTAGCACTTTTTAGGCAACTCACTGTCTACTGCTTCCTAAGATCATATAAGATCTCCTCCTGGGAGACTCCCTTGAGCACTCTGAGGAAAATATTCTTTTAGGTGAGATCTGGAATTATTGATTGGTGAAAGGGCAATGACTTAACAGTTAAAAGCATTACTGATTTCTCAGTGTTATTGCTGTTCATGTTATTGTGATGCAAATAGCTCATAGCAAACATCAATAGTGCTGAGAAGAGATATATTTTTGATTAATAAGTACATGAAGCTCCTATTTAGGGCCAAAGTACATGGCCTTGTCTACAAGGGTGGGGACATTATGGATTGTAGGAGTCAGTATTTCTCAAAGCCATCTCATTTGAATGAATCATGGGTATATCCGGAATTGTTCTTTTTTGCTGGTTTAGTATTGATAGAGGTCTACTGCAACACACTCACTGGGCCACTGTGTAAGGGTCCGCACTGGGCTCTGACACGTTTTTGGGACACTGCAGCTCAGGTCTGTTTGTCAGCCTTGTTGGCATTTCTCCTAAGCACAGATTCTTTGCTATCTACTATGTGCTGATGCAGGACCTCACAGGTCAGCTGCTCTAGACTTTTCAGGTTACCACTGGCTCTTTCAGATTTATCAGTAGTTTCCATGCACTCCTCCTTTGGCATCACATTTGCGGATGATCCTCATGTTTTCATGTGAGAAAACTGAGGTGCTGTGAAAGTAACTGATTTATACAAGATCCCACAACAAGGGGGCCTTTGCTACAGAGCAGGCCTCCTAACTGTAATCCTTTTTCCCCATTCATAAATTAGTAAGAAAACAATGCGCCAGAGACTTATACAAAATACAACATTACCTCTTTCAGCAAGCTTTATCAGACCAACTGCTAGAATTAGGAAAGATGGACAAGTTTCAGGCATGTACACCCTTTTCCTGCATGGAGACGATGAGCAAATATGATCTCATCTTAGAAGAAATTTATGACTAAGATGATAATCCACTGGTTTACAGCAAGGTTTCCAATAGAGTTAGAATTCTTTTAATGAAGAGTAATATCAGCAAAAAAAAAAAAAAAAAACAAGCAGTAAAACCTGATTGATGGGAAACTCACAAAACAAGAGAAAGGCTAAGTTCAGAAAAGCTCTTCAGACAAGTGCTTTTGTAATAACTATAAGTTTTGCCATTGACTCCCACAGGAGTAGAACTGGATTCAACAGTGTTGATCTCTCTCTACCCTAATGGTGTAACAGTAAATTGTAGGGTTGGAAAGGGCAGTAGAACAGTAATGTTCTTTACACCTGTGAGGTTCCCTTCAAAGAGGTAGGAATGCAAAAATCATCTTCCTTTAGCTCTCATGTATAAATTCTGGTGAACAAACAGGAGACAGACTGTTCTTCCAAGATGGGCCAATGACCTAGCACAGGAAGTGCCTGTGCTAGTTGGGATCTTAGACTCCGTGATGTTTTTTTGTCATGTTCTGGCTCTACACTCCTTGTTTTCTTCACTTTCCGATTACTTTTCTTTGCAGGGCACAATATTAGTTCATCTCACAGGAATTTGTTTGCTGTTTTCCACTATTTCAATCCTTGCTCCTGGTTAGATTTCAACTCGGGAAGTTACCTTTTTCCACACAGACACATTTTTTCCCCACAGTTGCAATTAGACACTTTTTTTTTCATTTTTTGCCTTACTCCACTAAGTAGCATTACTACTTACTGAAAAATATTGCTTGCTCTGCAGCTATATTTTACATGCTTCMGTACAGATGACGTTTTTCGAAGTTAGGATGGTCTCTTCTTTACAGAAAGTTGACGAGTAATGTCTCACTGTTGTAAATGCAGTCCAAATAAGCCTGGCATTTTGAAGAGCAGTCTTGATGGTGTTTGTACCTTATTTTTCACTAGCTTCGATCTGTGGGAATGTAGTATTAGCTCACAATCTCTTTTTATTTTCTCCTTTTTCCTTTTTCCAGCTTATTTTCTCTCCCTTTTCCTGCCTGGCTGTATGTCTTAGTTTCTTCCCTCCCCCTTCATGTTATTTTGTATGCATCACTGGCTACAGCCAGGAGAGGGGAATTTGATTATGTGGAGAAGCTCTGACAAAGCGGAGAGGGCTGTTTAAATGGATAGGCAGAGCAACACTTCTAGTGTGGGAGATGTATAGATCTTTTTTTTTTCATTTTTTCATTCTAAAATGTTCTTTTGGAACATCTAACTATACCTTATTTCAGGACTTGAGCCCRGTAAAGGAGTATACTGAATCAACAGGATCTCTGTTTTGCCTTTCTCCCTTCTTCCTGCAAGTGGTGGTTATATCAAGGCTTATGGGACTCTGCACATAACAGGTCCCTAAGGAAAGAGGTACCTTTAGTTTGCTAGTGCTAAGGCTTCCTGCCTTAAGGCAGATAGATAGGATGGTGCAGTTGTAACTGGGACACTAAAGGAGGAGGAAATTGAAATGAGAAAGAAATTGTCCCATGGAATGAAGAGTCACCATAATCTGCAAAACCTTTTCTTGGGAGTCATTTTAATATTAAAGACCAAACTCTCACAGGCTGTATATGGCTAAGGAAAGCAAAAAGAGAGAGTTCAAGAGGCAGATCTGCTGTCCTTTCAGACAAAATTCCTGGTACCTTCTGGGGGAGCTCTCGTGGATGTCTTCAGTGCTGTGCCATGTTGTTGATGTATCATCACACCAGTGTGACCATGATGGAATAGGGGAATGGGACTCTGCCCCACATTACCAAAACAGCTCAAGGTTAAATATAAGATAAACTCTATGTGGTGACCAAGAAAGGTCCTGTACAGTAGTAGCTGGAAGATGTTTTTATTACATCTGGCTATTACTCTAAGTCTAGCTTGTTTATGATCTGAGTGCTTTTCCTTTAGTAGTAAAATATTTAAAATCATAATACAGTTAAAAATAGAGCACATGTTGTGTCACACCATAGCACAAATTCTTACTTTCACTTGGGAAGACAAACTATTTCATAATACATTTCATAATATGCAAACACTTCAAAAATACTTAATATTTTAAACAAACTTTCCTTGACTGGGCTCATTTTCTACTTTTTAGAAAATTAGCTTGATATCTACAATGTTAGCTAAGGTGAATATTTGTAGAAAAGCAAATTGTGAATTTTTTGGGGGTCATTTTTCATGCTCTAAGAATGTAAACTGAACAATGCTTCACGAAGAGATGAGGAAGACTCCTTGGCAAATGGATTTTTCATCAGAAATAATTACAATGAACAATGTGCCAGTTTATGACAGATTGTTGTATTCAACCAATCTTCTATGCCTGTTTATAAACAAAGACATACAAATTATTAGTTCAAGAACTAAATTAAAATAGCAATTCCTGCCTTACCACTTTTATATGATGCACAGAAGTGTGACCACAGCTAGAACAGGTGTTTTGCATGGCTTCTACTTGAAGGGAATTAGGACTTAGTCTACTGTGTACTTCAAACCTTTTGCACTGCTAAGAGCAGATAGTTTGGGGGGTTAACTCATGCTATAGAAACCTGTGTTTCATACAAACCTTTTCCTAATGAGTGGCCAGCACAGGCAATAGAATGAAAATTGTAATATTCTCGGAGGAGAAGATACACTATAATCTGACGCTTACTATGACAGTCACACAAGAAGCAGAATGCAGTTGTGTGCAAACAGGAAATATCGTTTAACACTGAAATAGCCTACAGTTACTCCAAATATATCAGATAGAAGTATAAAGTCTCTGGTCAGGCAAAAATACATCCCATCTGCTGCCTGGGACCTGCCATTTTATAAGTTTAATAATGTGCATATACACTGAGGTCTGACACAAAGTTAATTTAAGGCAGTAGGAGTCTCAAAAGGGAAAATGCTCCTCTATTCAATGGCAGAGGGACTGGAATACTGTTTGAACACCTTTTTTTTCTTGGATCTGGAAGTCTCCAGTTCTCATCAGCACTTAAGCACAAAGACTGGTTGGTATTTAAAGTTGTGCACTATAGCAGAAGTGACCTGTTTAACTTAAACCCATGTATCAGTTGGTTCTCCTTCTGCAACCTTAATGTCTGTTTTCTTAGCATGTGTCTTATTCCTTCAGACTTACTGCATTGCACTCAGCATAATTTAGCTATATGCTGATAAATAGCTGTGTTTTTTACATTAGAGGAGACAGGAAGACATTCCTTCAGTTTATATCAATTTTTGTTTCCTTGGGCTGTCTGTGAAATAAAGTCCTGTATCTTTACTTAAACATGAAGTGCATGAAACCGTGATATGATGGCTTAAATTCTACCTTGTTAAAGTCACGTGGAACTGGTGAAATCACGTGCATATATTGATCTGAGCCCACATCAGGGTTCGATTCTGACCTTGGATATATGCTCATATAGTTCCTGCTGATTACAATGAGAACCAAACATATGCAGGCAAGGCTCAGCATTTGACCTCCAGTCAGAATATATTTAAGTTTTCCTTCACATTGCCTAGATGTAGAGCGTATGTCAAAAACATTCTCCACTTTAAATTTACATAGCTTTTTTTTCTCGCTTTCTTTTTTTTTTTTGTCCTTTCCAAAAGGGGCTTTGCTTGTCTAAAGCTGGGTTTCTGTTCAGGCCAGTCATCTGTCTCCAAACAAAAGTCACAAAGGTAACTTCCAACTTTGCCAGCCGTAGTTCTTCCAACTTGCCAGTACTTTTGCACCAAGATGAGGACAGGTCACATCACCCTGTTGACACAAAGATATGCCTTTGTAGCAAAGACTAGGGATGGACACACATAGGTGACCTTGCCTGTTTCACAAGCATAAGTATTACGTCAATTCTTATTGGAAACTCCCCCTAGCCAGGCTCTTTGTGAAAAATGGTGTTTTAGCTGTTTAGACGGTAACTGGTTATGTGTGTACAGGAACTGCTCAACTGATTTAGCAGTAACATATTTAGAACTACCTTCTTGCACAATGAGGAAAAGTGATAGCTTAAAGTATGTTAATTTGAAAAGCCTCAACAGAACTGGCCAAACATTTTTAGCATTTATTTTATTGTCATTCTAATACAATGCATAAAAAGTTAGAGATAAGATAGTTTTCTCATTCTGGTTCTGGATAAAGACAAAGCAAGAAGTTTCTGCCACCAGGAGCTTACAGTGTCTGGAGATAAAACAGGAAAAGTGTTGGGGAAAGGAAATATTGTTACACACTTTTTGAGACAAAAAATCTTAGGCAAAGAGACAAGAATGATTTGCTCAAAGATACCAGAGGTTGTGGTATTTTGAGGAACTGAACCCAGTTCTCCTGGCCTAGCTGATGTTAGGATAGTCCTTTCCTGCAGCAACCAGGGAGTCATAAACTTTGCAACAGGCTGAATTTCAAAAATACCAGAGTATTCTTCCACTCCATTTTTCTCTTTGGAGTAATATTCAACACAGTGCATGGCAAGGTATAAATACACATCATAACAAATCAAAACAGATCAGCTGACGGTTTATGCATACACACAGTTCATCTGTGTCTTCCATAACATGGGTGAAAAAAGTTGTCCAGAAAGATAACCTGGATCAAACTTCTAGGTAGTTCTAGAAGCAGAACTGGGACAAAGATGGGGAAAAGGGAAATCCATTTTATTGGCAAAAAGAGACCATGAGGCTTTAGATGAAATTCTAAAACAGTGTTGCTCCTCTGACCAGAATTACTGGTGGGGTGAAAGGACCACAAAACAGGTCTATTTAAAATACTCTAATCCTTGTGACAGAACCCACACATCATTCAAATAAAACAGGGATGTATTTCTGAAGCTATTACATTACGCAGACGATTACTGTGAATTAAGACTCTGGTACTGAATTTGGCAGTATGCTTCTGATGTTAAGACAGTCCTTTCCTGCAGCAACCAGGGAGCCTTTGCAACAGGCTGAATTTCAAAAAACCTTAGGGAGAGGAAGAATTGAATGTGAAGGAATGTCTGGGATACCACAAAAGCTGATGCTGATACACACATTTAATTACTTGGATATGTATGTACAAGACTTAGATGTATATCAGATAGAAAGAGAAGACCATAAAGCAATTTTCATTTAAGGAGATGACACTGACAGAGGTCTACTTTTATACAGAGGAAAAGAATTTCCTTTCTGAATTATTAAGAAGGAATATTTATTTTATTTTAGTGTAGTGCTCAGGATACTTCATGTACACAGGCTCTACCAAAGTGATGGCTGTACAGCTTCAAGCAAAGTCTCATTTTATTTTGGCAGCATCATTTTCCTAAGTTTTCTCTGAAAGCTTTTTAAATAGTTCTCATTTATAAGATTGATTTTCTGTTTTCAGTTTATGTAAGAACAAGATTACAGAGAGAAAAAAACTTGCTATTTACACCCATTCCTTTTACTGGAAGCTCTTTTCTTCCATCATCTTGCTCTCAAAATCATGTTCATAAGATGTCCACAAACGTTATTCATAGATTTTTGCAAGAGTAAAATGATATATCAGTAACTGGAGAAACATGGTCTTTAAGGTCACGATAAAAGGTCAATAGAACAATACTAAATAACAATTTCAATTGAAAGTTTGATGGTAAGGTTACAAAGGTATCCATAGCTATTTGGAGTGCTAAGAGGATGAGGCCACAAGTAGCTTTACTACTGCAATGGCAGAAGACATCTCCTCTAGATATCTCCTCCAGTAGGACAGACTATGTGAAGAGCTGACGTAAGGCACCTCTATCTGACCTCCACAGTCTTCTGCTTTTTAATAAAGTTAAAAGAATGTGAAGAGCAAGAGAGTCTGTTCTGCATCAAGGAATAGGTAAATATGTGAATAAATGAATAGCCTTGAGACAACAGGTGAGCTCTATCTCAGAGTTTATACACTTACGAGAGCAGCAGAAACACAGGGCACCCAGAAAACAAAATCCTCTTCCCCTTGAAATTACAAGGCACAACTTTCAGAGGTCTGCAATTTCCTTCAGGTAACAGAACAACTAATAGTCTGTCAAAATGCTGCACAAGGAATACAGATTTATGATTAGCTTGCTATTCTCTGTTTAGTGTTTTTTTCCCTTCTTTTTAAAATTCTTATATTGTTGTTTCTATTGATCAAGTTATTTCACATTTGTTTGACACATTAAGATATTCTGAAACATTAAATTATATCAATCTTTATCTTGGCTGCTTGCCAGAGAGACAATTCAGAAGTTAATGTAGACTCCTTCCTTGTATATTGTCACATTGTAAAATGGTAGGGCTGATCCTGCCTCATTCATTGTACAATTATTTAAAAAGTCCACCTCTGAAATGAAAAGCCTGCTAAATATCTCACCCCAGGCAAATAATGACAAATGCTAAGCTGTTTCTGTGTATCTGAAAGACAAAGTTCTACATGCTTGTCTTGCAACTGGGTGTTTTAAAAATAGGAGATTTAAAAATGAAAGCTCAAAATATTAGAAAAGGCAAAAGTGGCAGCTGTTTTATAGAAGTATTGCTTCTTTTAGTAGAAGTCTGTGTGTAAATGTTGCTTAAGTACATTGAAATATTTTTGGTAAAATATGTGAAACCAAAAATCTATGCCTAATTTTTCAAATTTTGACTCAAGCCTTGAAAAGGCGAAATTTCCAGTGACACAAATAGAAAACAAGACCTCATCATTTACAAGATCTATTTCTTCAATTTTGCTTTCCTTCTATCCTGGATATTTAAGCAGAAAAATTGCTAGCACTGTAAGTTTCTCTTTCTTTCATTGAACTGATGTGGGAGGAAACAGAATAATCTTACAACTTCTTGCAAGATAGCACACTGATGAGAACAGTAGAAATACCTCCCCAGAGTTCAGAGGTTAGGGTTGGGCCCTCTAGCAATACATGCAAGGAAAGATCTTAACAAAGAAATATTTTTTTATTGCCTAGCTTTCTGAAACTTAATACTCTTTCAATAAATGGTCCTTTAGATTTGCTGAGAGAAACAGATATTTGGGGATGAGGACAAGGTGTTCAGTTTCAGTATCAGCTCCTTCCAGCCAAGGCTGCAATTCAGCTAGCTTTCACTTCCAACATGCAGAAGAAGAGGTGTCAATCAATAGCTAAATACTGACATGAATAGTGCCTTTGTGAATATTTCTGTTGTGCCTTTGAAAGCACACAAACCAAAACAAAAAATCTTTTGACAGTGTGTGGAAAAACAAAACTGAAATGCTTGAACAACCTTTCCCAGCTAGAAAGCTGGCCATATAAACTCTTTAAAATTGAATGTTCTTTGTCAGTTGGACGAAAGCTTGTGTTCTGAGATTTGACCATCAGGGAGCCCAACAGCGCAGTAACTATGTGCATTTCTAAAAACATTTCTTAGCTGTGTGAATTGATTGGCTGCATTTTAATTCACATTCATGAAGCATTTTGCAGTGGTCATTGTATTCATCTTGAGTAAGTTTCCTCATTAAAGACATTAGCAAGACACTGAGCAGTTTACAGCTCTTCACTCAGATCTGATACACTACAAATTCTGCTGAATAAATCCCTAAGTGAGAAATTCCCTTTCCTGGAAGAATCAAGATTTGATTTTTTGATTTTTTTTTTTTAAATGCTGATTGCACGAGTGTCACAGACATGGCCTTACTCTTTGGCAACAGCAGCAGAAAGGAGCAAGTAAGTCAGGCTTAGATAAAGTCTTTTTCTGTCTAATGCCCCAATTTAATTAAGTCATTTAAGAATACGTCTGACTTTAAATACACAGATATTTAGAACAATTCACAGGTTTAAAGAGAGACACATGAATTACTGAACTGTTGGCCATATCACACCAGTCTGAGACATTTTGCTTTTACTCCATGAGCCACTGAAATTAATGAGACTGTTACTCCTGCGGTAAGGTGTTACTAAATGTGAAATGCAGGTAGCAGTGACAGAGGGAAATAAAGAGAAGGGATTTTTTAAGCTTCTGGATTTAGGTACTGTTTAAGGCAGTACAAAACAAAGACCCTCATGTACACAGAGAAAATATTTTTATATGTATAAGATGATAAGCATATGTATAGAACTGTCTCCATGACATGTATTTCTGAAAGCGCTGCAGACGGCAATTAACTAAAGAGCGCAGAGAAGCGGAGCAGTCATCCTGAGTTACACAATTACACGAATATTCAAACTTGTTTTGATGAAAGGGCACTGACTAAAGCTGCCAATTTATGTGCTGCTTTTACTGTAATTCGTCTTGGATTTTTCAGTTCCACCAGAGATGGTAGGAGAATTTCTAGTACCTCATCTAATGTCTAGCAGACTCAAGAGCAACACAGCTGTTGTCAGGCTACTCAGAGATGGCTGGGAGCCATCATGAAAATTAAACTTATGACCTTGTGTCCTAGGCCCTGTGTATGTCAGAAACTTACTGGGTTTTATAGGATAAACTGCTTTGTGTCTGTATACAAGTTTGCTCTTTTTTTTTTTTTTTTTAACCCATCTGGCATCTTTTCTCACACCAGTTAATCCCATTTGGAAGGGCACACATTTATTCCAGAATTTCTTTTTTTTTTCATGAAAGTAATTTTCAGCAGTTACTTAAAGTTAGATTAACTGTTCCCCTTCAGACAGTCATCCAACTACTATGCCATTCTGCTTAGATTTACAGCTGAATTAACCTCTGTGTCTTTTATCTGTAGGTCCTCTAAGGTCATTTTAGCTGACTGTAACCTTCCACTTAAATTTTAAAATTCAACTAGCTCCAGTAAAATTCCAGTTTATGTACACTCAGCAACATTCCCTTTATAGCAGTCATGTCCTCTACTTCCAGGTGCACTTGGTATGAAGGTCTGCAATTCTTCGGTCACTAAGAAAAGAAATACACTCTCTGAATGCCAAGACCTGGTAGCACTACAAATGCAGGAGAAAGGATACTCCCTGGGCAAGCATCAGTATTGCTTCTTCTGGAAGAAAGAAAAAGATATCTGCCAATGCTTTGATAATCTACCAAGATATAAGAAGATTTTTGCACACAGAACCTCAAAATCTTTGAAAAAGGATGATCAGGGAACACATCTAAGTAGCCTCAGATGCCAAGGAGGGATCTCTCTCTCAAACAGAAAGAGATCCTCCCAAGTTTTTTTCAGCATGCCAATTTTAATTTAAAAATAAGATTTGAAAATTTAAGATACAAATATGAATCTTAAGGTGGAGATAACTAGCCTGAAACTTCTGCTGAGGGGAACACTGCTAGTCAGAATACAGGCTGGGAAAAACCTTCTTAAAATTAGGAGGTACAAGCATAAGAACATGGGTATGTTCTTAATTTAAAGCAGATGTAAAAGCCTACTAAACATAAGATTGCTCAAACAGGAGGAAATGCATGTAAACATTTGAGGCAGAAGTAATTTCTAATTATTGCTTGAGCTGAGAATATATGCATGTGGATAGATGGAGGGATACATACAGAGACATCTAGGGCCCAAAGAGAAGCCTAAAGCAAAGGCTTTTGGCTCAAGTTCTGTGGGTCTGTGAGGGATAAAACTGTTGTTTCCTGTTGCTCTTGCCTTTAGCACCAGGGATCTTTCAAGCCAGTCCTCATTAATATAGTAAAACTTGAGGCTTGGAATGAAGGGCAGAAAATAGCTGGGTGGATCTTGTTATTTGCCCTGGTGTAGTACCCTCAGTGTAGTCCTTAAAATCTATCCTTAAGTTTTGAATTTGTAGTCAGTGCCTATGGTAAAATACTATTTGTCCAGACAGTCATCTGAGATGTGCAGTTATTTGTCCACTGAAGTCAATAAAAAAACAGTGTCCTATTTCATCTCAGCCTTAATCCTGCCTGTGGCTGGAAGCCCTGGCTCTCAGCTCTTCCCTCACATGCTTTGCAGGAGCAGAAGAAAAAAGAATTAGAGAGAGGGGATGTTTCTGTTCTAAGTCAGAGACCATTTCTTCTTTTTTTTTTTATTTGTTTGTTTCTTTATGAATTGGTCAATACCTACCAAAGGTGGTTTCCAGTTGAAAATCTAATGGATGGTAACTGAATATCAGGAGCAAAGGTTTAGCTCAAACCAGCCAAGAAGATCATTTGGGCTATGTATACATTGGCAAGTAGGGCAGTCCAGTAGTAGTGGATCTGCAAAACAATTGGTGCTGAGCACTGGATATTTCACAATATATTCATTTCAGTGTGTTTTATTTCAGATGAATTCTGGACTGATCTGTGAACTAAAAATTCATTAGTGGTTGGAGCACCTTCGGGGCATTCCAGGGACACATCTTCTGGTTTGGTGTTATCTGCAGGTAAACCAGTTTGTATGCTTCAAGACCTCTCCGCAGCGTGAAACATAGCATGGTATGTGGAAATGATCAGGAGATTTGCTTCAAAATTGCCCTCCTAATCTCACCTAAAATGTAATGTAAACACACAGTTTGTTGCTCTGTCCTTGACAACATGGGTCGTCAGTTGTACATCTTGCAATAAGTCCACAATTTGCATGTGGTCTTATGAGTTCTTCTCTTGTCAAGTCTTACCTGATTAGAGCTAAGCTTGCTTGCAAAAGGATTATTTCTGAGCTGAAGTAAAAAGCATCCGGTGTATAGCATACATCTACTGCAGTGTTTACACTCCTCTGAGGCTTGCCAGAGAACAGCTGTTTCTTATTTAAGTAGAGTGAGAAGGAGACAGATCTGGCAGGAAAACTTAGAAGTGGAGATGGCTTAGAATTTGCACTCCCTTCTTCATGCAAGGCATTTGCCTCAAAGAACTTGAAACTAAACTCAAACAAGGTCCTCAAGGCAATATAGACACAAATGCCAAAGTGATTTCAACAGCTGAAGATTTGGCCAAGAAATTCTTGCCTGGGGAAGAAAATTAAGAAGACATAAGCCTTACTACTGAACTTTTAAATGTTTTGAGCTATACACTTATACTTTTGGTGACCAAGGACACTTTATTTTTCACAAAGTAGTAACTCCACAAATTAGAGGGCAATAAGGGATTTGGAGTCATTAAAGCTAAATTCATCAGTATGCTTATTTGATGATAATACTTCCTGAAACAAGTCTGGTCTGAAACTACTCTTACCACCAATATCACAGATGGTGAGAGCACTTTCCAGAGTGTAGTTAGAGGTGGCCCTGACGGCCGGTCTGAATTGTCATGTTGCACATTCCATGGTTTAAACAGTAATTTATTTTGCAATCTCTGCATCACCGATTCTGAAGTGTTTGTCCAGAATGTTTAATATTTGAAGAGGTCAATATTTAAAGAGATTTGTGACAGCAAATAAAACCTTCAGGCTGCTTGAAAGTTAATATGTCACACGCTTTGAGGGTGATATAGAACTAGAACTGTCACTAGGCACGCTGTCAGTGCCTCTATTAAGACAAGAAATTATGGCGCCATAGAATAGGACCCGTGAGAGAGACTATTTAAAACTTCTGATGCAGTTTCTGCGTATCTTAGTAAAGTTCACTGGAGCTTAAAGAAATAACTCCATTTGTTAATCCCATTCAAGACATGCAGGGGAACAAAATAGTGCAAGTAGTACAAAACTTTAAGAGAGATATGGCACTACTGGAGCAAGTCCAGCGAAGGGCTACAAAGATGATTAGGGGACTGGAGCATCTCTCTTATGAGGAAAGGCTGAGAGAGCTGGGCCTGTTTAGCCTGGAGAAGAGAAGGCTGAGAGGAGATCTTATCAACGTGTACAAGTATCTGAAGGGAGGGTGTCGAGAGGATGGAGCCAGACTCTTTTCAGTGGTGCCCAGCGACAGGACGCGAGGCAACGGGCACAAACTGAAACACAGRCAVTTCCATCTKAACATGAGGAAAAACTTTTTCACTGTGAGGGTGACAGAGCACTGGMACAGGTTGCCCAGAGAGGTTGTGGAGTCTCCTTCTCTGGAGATATTCAAAACCCTCCTGGACGTGATCCTGTGAAACGTGCTCTAGGTGACCCTGCTTGGGCAGGGGGGTTGGACTAGATGATCTCCAGAGGTCCCTTCCAACCTCAACCATTCTGTGATTCTGTGATTCTGTGAAAACAGGGTATATAGGGTTTGCCAGCATGGAGAAGTGAATGTCCCATCTGTTCTGCCTCCTTCTCCAAGTCAGCATGGGAAAAAATAGGCATATATATTGAAGGACTGTAGATACACTATTGCTCTCAGTTATGCCTGTAAAAGTTGCCACAATATCTTCTTGCAGTATCCCTGTTTTGAAGTAGCAGTCACGTTTGGCATTTTTTAAGTAATGTTGGAGTAAGCAGAGCAGCAAATATGTGGGTTGTGCTGACTATAGGGGAATACCAAGGCAGATGGCAATAAAAGTTGGTACTACAAGTGCAGAAATCAGCACACATATATAATAGAATAAACAGAGAAGGAAAAAGCCAGTGGAATCCTTTTGCATGCTGATGACTCAAGGTCTGCGGCAGCGATGCTGTCAACTACAGCCTCCCCTTCCTTAGGATACGTGTTCTCCTTCCACACACAATTCTGCATGAAAGGAAGACTACAGCCTTAAACAGTGGACAGATGAAAGATATCTGAGTAAATTCCACAATTATCAGAATTTCAAAGATTTTTTTTCTCCTATTAACTTTTACTTTTAAAAAACAAGTTGAGAGAGGACTTCTGATTTTATATCATACATCAAACACATGTATATAGTATTTTCATCTGACTTTAGGTCACCTCGCTCCTGCAAGCACAGAGAAAATTATCTCATTGAATTGGAAAAGCACTCCTTGAACCTAAAATTGCTGAAGTCAAAGCAACAGGTTAAGCACCGTGGCACAGTGTATTTGTTATGGAAACACGAAAGATCCTTAAAGTTTTACTTTTTCTAATTTCTTAGGAGCTGTGACCATTTGTTTCCAAATACTGCAAGCAGTTCTGATACTCTGGGGGAGGGGAAGGCTTTAAAAAAATCCTGCCTATTAACAAGAAAGCTCAGCATTTCAAGCTAGAAGGATAGTTCATTAAACTTCCTAAAAATCAAAGCTGATAATGTCTTTCCTTTCTTGTTAATAATTTTTGTGTAAAGGGAGGGTGAAACATAGTTTAACACTTCTAAATACTACCTTTAAAAAATGGGGGGATCTGGTTTGGGCCCTAACCTGAACTTTGCAAGTTAGATTGTCCACAGTCTCCGTAAGACACAAACGGTTACTTGTAAGTTGAAAAGAGAAACAGAACGAGATTTATAAAATCTTCTGAATACTCAAGTCCCTACACTCTCTCTCTCTCTCTCACACTCTCCCTCAAGACCTAAAAAGTCTAGGCAAGCTGCCAGAAGTTTCACACCCGGTGCTGAACTGGCATAAAGTCAAAGGTTGCTAGTTGTATTTGGATGCCAAAACATTAGTACAGCTCTACTAACTACTGGCCTTTTATACATCCTTTTGCAAAACTAGATATTGGCAATTTTTTCCCCTTCTATAAGCTTTCATTGCTTGCCTCTCCAAGTATTATTTCTTTAGCACTAGTCTCAGTGGCTGGTTAAGAAAGCATCTCACATAATAAACATTTCTTCTTCAACGGTAGCTGTTGATGAAGGTCCCCTCTTCTGCAGTGGGAAGCACACGCATCAAGTGTTGCATGTCTTGGATACATCTGCAATATCAGTTCAGTACAGTTCAAGCCTGCTCTTAAGACCACATTTGCCCCTGGTAGTTTGCCTCTGCATATTGTAACAACTGAGGCCCCCACAAGAAGATTGCCTCAGCCCAAGCTCCGCAGCTGTTCCAAGGGGGACACCCTGTGCTTTCTTAGGGCCCCCGAATATATCCAAACTATCACTCAAAATAGAGCACAGTTAAGTTTGGGTGCAGTATTGCCCTGCCAGTGATATCCTGAGCCTGACCCTTGTTAACACTGTATGAATGCTCTCAGTGACTAACCGCAAGAATTTGGAAAGTCACAGAGCTTCACAATCTGGGACCTACCATAGATACCCTGGTTTTTACCTTACAACGTATGGCTAGCCACAGAGGGTACCACACTGGTACAGCAGAGGGTTAGACCCATAACTTGCAAGCACGTTTTTGGAACATAGGCTTTTGTCTGACGCATATTCAATATGTAATTACTAAATCACAGACTTCACTTTAAGCACAGAAACTTTCCCACTGAACTCAGTGGGACTGCTCATGTGATAAGAAACACCGTGGGATAAGTCACCTGAGGCTCTGAGCTCCCAAATCTGGTTAAAGTTTCTTGCCATTCCAAACATACACATGCGTATTGAAGCACCTGCCAAAACATTATGTGGTTTTCTTTGAGTGTCATACTTTTAAAAAAGCTCCCTGCCATAGCATCTCTTACCATCTTTCTTTCTACGGTCTCACCTTTTTTTACCCTTTTCCCATATTCTTGTTTTATGCTCTGTTTTTCCTGTTGACACTTTTCCCACATTCTCGTTTTATGCTCTGTTTTTCCTGTTGACACTTTTCCCACATTTGATGTAACAGCATTTTAAACCAAGGCTCTGTTCTCTGGGATAACCAAGAACTCTAATCATGAAGAACTTGGAATAACATTATTGCTTTGTGAATGTTCAAGTGGCTGACAGAAGCAACTAATATAGCAGATCAGATGCCTTCTTGCACCAAGGCAAAGATAACTAACATATCAAGAAAATAACAGCAGCCTATACGGAAACATTTAATCTCTGTTCTCCTGTGCAAATCTCAGCAACACAGTAAAAGGAACACATACTACAATTAATGATTTACGTATTTATAACCCAATCCTCTTGACCTTTGTTAGCCAAAACACCTGAGTAAACCAATCTGTATGCTCAAATTTCTTGTAACACATGGAAATGTGACGTAAACTTTTAAAAAATTGGGCAGGGAGGTAATTGTTTTGTTTTTTAAGATAACACAAAGGGGAAAAATAGAAATAATAAAACAGAATTTAACAATAAAATAGCAAGTGGTAAATGGTACATCCAGAATATAAAAAGCTATTTTGCTTGTGTGGTTGCACACTTCAGTTTTGCAATGATAAGAAGTTGTTTGTTCATTCTCATCCATGCAGCCATCTCTTGTTTTCCTCATTTCACTTCCCAGCAAAGAGCTGACTGGGTGAAAAAGGTTGATCAGTAATTTTGAGGATTATAGCTAAATCACTGCACTGATTGCAAGTTAATGGTCATAAAAATTTCATATTACCTTTGCAGGAGTTCTTTGGACAGAACACAGTATTTTGAATATTTCTAGTTCTTAGAATAGCAAGCACATCCTAAAGGACTGTTCAAAAAATATAAGTACGCTTTTTGATGACTACCTCTTTTGGTTTTATCCATCCACTGAAAAGAATGAAATCTGAAAGCCAGGGTTAATCTATGGGGGAACTCCTAGCACCCCTGAATAAGGGCAGGATTTCTTCTCTGAGTATGTCTCACTGAAGCTCCTTCAGCCTGCAGCTAGCGTTTGGTCTTGAATTAAGACAGTCAGTGATGCTTGTAAATTTTATAGTTACATATGGTATAATGATTATTTAGAAGCATATTTGTGTCACAGTAGCAAGGGAAGGTCATATGAACATGGCAAAAAGCAAAGTTATTAGGAGGAAGAAAATACCTCTGCCTCTGAGGAACTAAAAACTCTACTAGAGTCAATGAAGAAATTTCAGCCTACTCTTAGCATACTGTTTTAGAGACTAAAAGTAAACCAGGATCCATAAGCACTGTGGATTCCTTTAGCCCCACCTATAATCTCTAGAAGTTGCCATATCAAAGCTTTTAACTGAGTAAAACAATCTATGCTTCTGTATTTGAGTCAGTACACCTGATTATGCACACCCTGCTGATAAAATCAATCAGCATAAATGCATACTTTGTGTGCTAGAGCACAGTGTTTGCTTGGAAACAAATTGGAGAATTTTAACAGGGAAAAATGACTGTTGACCCGATCACCAGCAATTTGGAAGGTTGTTTTTGTGTGGATGTGTTACGTACAGAGGAAGTGCTGGAAGGCGATGCCTGTCTGATGATATTACATTCATATGATATGCAGAGGAAGTCTGAAAAAATAATTGCTAGAGAGATTTTGGATGGATATGGAAGACCGATTGTTATTCTACCCTGAAAAGTCTAAGATATAAAACTCTTGACTTGGGAGCTTGTTTGATAATTACTGGGAGAAAAAAGGATATCCTGATGAGTTCCTAGGTAGGATGCAATCTTAGTAAATCCCCCATAAAAGCTTAATTTTCATTATGATAACTTGTTATTGGAGATAAATAACAATTAGTAAAAAAACACTGTAACCAGAATTGTAAGTAACCCAGCAAAGATTATTTTTTCTCTTCATAAATCAATTTTTACTCTTCTCAGTTGTGGAGTCACTATTTCTTTTGTTCTTCATGCTCAGGATCCACAACATAAAGAGGATCTAAATTCCTGAAGTGAAACAAAATTGGACCTTCTCTATATGCAACAAAAAGCATAAATAAAATACAGGAAACCTAGTGTTCTTCTTCACTTACAGATTACTTTAGGAAAAGTGAATGCCATAAATCTCATATTAGATACTGCTGATTCCATTGCATTTAACTTGGCTGATTCACTTAATCCATTATATGAATAGACCTCCATGATGAGGGAGTGGTATCAGAGAATGGCATTAGAGAGCAAATAAAACTAGTAGTTCTTTGACTGATGGTAGTGCCTCAATACACATTTATAACTCAACTTTCTGTTAATATCAGAAGAGAAGAAAGGAAAAAAATCCTCTTTTATTTCATATAGGTATTACTTATGTATTTCCATAAGTAGAAAGTAAGCAGCCTAATCTAAAACACTACAAAGACGTTTTCTTTGACCTTAATTGACTGGCAAAGGCACAGCTATAGTACCGGTGATTCTTTGTTTGTCAAGTAGATAAAATCCAAGTTTGAGTTAAAGCTCTTAACCAACCTAAGTTTCAGTGCTGGGCTCCAATCTGTCTCTGAAACGCTGTAAGTACTGTTTTGTTACTGCAGCGAATGCCTGAAATCATTATTTCTCAGTTACCTGCTGCCTGTTTAGGGAGAAAATGTGGCCTCAGGGGGTCAATGGGAATTTTGCCACTGACTTTGTTTACAGTCTGGATTTCACCCACAGCTTTCTGAATTATTGTTTCCTTTGCACTGAGTTTTCCAAAATACAGGATATTAGATAGCCTTCATATTCCATTTCAGCACTACTGCTTTTCCTGAATTGAACATCTCTATTGATTTACCTGAATGAGCCTTAAAAAGGAGGTAAACAAAGTTTTTAAAGTTCTGAAAAAAACCTTTGTATGTCTTTGCTACATATGGAAAAGTAAGTGCAAAATATATGTCAAAAGGACAGAAGACCATCATTTCAGGAAAGAGAGCAACTAAAACTCAGAAGCCTGACGCTTGATACATTGGAAGGGTAGGCGAATGATCTAGCCAAGCTGTTGGGAAATTTCAGGAAGGTAAATGTTAACCTTACATATTCAACTATATCTTCCTTTGAAATGCATCTCTTCAAAGGGGAAAAATTTAACAAGTTGCTTAAGTGAGTGAGTCTAGGAACAAGTGAACTTCCCCGTTTTTTTTTTTCATTAAAGCAAATATGCACCCTATTTTCTAACTGAACTAATGATTTCTGTTGTCCAGAAAGATATTGGTTCTTTCCCTCTCTTCGTTTTTTCTGGGGGTGGGGGGTGGGGGGGGATATTTTCTTAACATTAAAAGTACACATAATAGTGTGTTTAGTATGAATTCAGAAGGACCTTCTTTAGGAACACTAGTGTATAACGTCACCGCTCACAACTGCTTAATTTTATAACAAACAAGCAATGCAGGACCCACTTTTGTCCAAACTCACAGTTTCTGATTACATCTATTTCCAAAGAGCCCCGTATCTTTTGTAACTATTTCCACTTTGCAAAGCAAGTACAAACCTGCTCCATTTTGCATTCCCTTTGCAGAGGTGTAAATGACTTAGCAATTACAAGCATACAACGTGTTCCATTATATAACTGCATATGTTTCCTATTTTAATCAGTGTGGCAAATAACTAATTGCATAAATACACAACTTAAAAACATACCCACATGGAAAAAATATATAGAACACCTTTATTTTCATGGCTTCCCTACTCTCAGACTGACCTCGTATTTAGTGATGTAATTTTTGCCTGCAATGATACTCTATCCAGTTAACTGGTTCACTTTTTTGACTCTCTAAGAAATTTGCTGAGTTGTAAAAGTTTGTAAAATCCTACTGTAGAAATAATTGAGGACAGAATCTGATGCCCCAAGCTGGGTGACCTGCAGGCAGGAGCACAGACGATCAGGCAGCTGTGTTAGAGGTATTATATATTGATCCATAGTAAACTTTGGATACCTCCAAACTCAAGTATGCGATCCTTTTGGACTTGGAAGTACTGAACTTACAGTGAAATAATTAGTTATTTCTAGAGAGCAAAACTGAATATGTTTTTTTTTTTTCTACTTGTATTCCTTTATGTTCTTGGATAGATTAGTCAGGACTGAAGAGAGTTTCTTCTACTCTCTGTGTAACATTGATGAAATAGAAAAGTCTTGTTGAAGATAGCCACGCTGGATTCTTCTTCTCCTCAATTTATGGCTAATATTCCGAATAAATGAAGACAAGGAAGACAAAAATCCTTTATTTGACACACACAGAAAGCTAAGAATAACCAACAGCAAGTGATAATCTACAGAGAAGTTATGTATAGGTTTTAAAAAAGAAAAGGATGTATAGACAGGAAAAAAAATCCAATTATTTTGTAAAGGTTCTTTCTCCCATTTGTAAACTTACTTTCATGAAAAGTATTACTCATAGCCTCAGTTTTATTTTTATCACTTGTCCATGCCCAAAGTTGCTACAGGAATGCAAATAGATGACATGCTCACTATTCTAGGAAGAAAGAGTATTTTTTTTTCCTCATGTTCTACAACTTTTTGCAACCTCTGGAATATTAAAAACGTACAGATGTAATAGAGAGGTAATGAGCATATTGTATATCAGTAAATGAAAGAAGCTGCCTACTCTCTTCATCACCAGAACTACCCATATCAGTGTCCAGACATTCTGCTTTCTGTCATTTTTGCAAACGCATCCCTACAATCTAAAGAGCAAAGTCCTCTCTAGTTTGTAACAGCGACAACATAGAGATGTAAGGCAGGAATAGGTACAGGGCTGAATTTTCTCTTGAGCTCTCTTCTTCCTCTTGCTGTGCCTCATGTGGCAGAATTTTCTGTTGTTGAACAGAGATTACTGGAAATAAATTCTTCTGAAGCAGACAGGCYTTTGTTCAGTTTTGACACCAGGCTTCCAGACCAGTCTTGAGCAATCTGCACTGAGAAAGCTCTGTGCTTCTGTGGTCTACTTCTTTTTTAGAGACTTCTTGTGTGAGCCAGTTGGTAGTAAAAAAAAACATTTTCTGAAAGAACATGTTCCCAGCTGAGAATCTACATTATCAGTCTCGTACTAGCATAGTCTCTGAGACTTCCGTCAGATTAGGCTGTAGATTTAGATGCACAGTAGATCACTCTTAGGCTGGGCACATATATGTGTATTTCCTGATGTGCACTAGTTTTATAACAAATCAGAGACACTGTTTTCTTGTACTGCTTTCCTACTCATCCTTACTCTCTTTTTACACAAATGGGTGAAAAAAATGGTGTGCATATATAAACTTGCTGCAGAAGTCCTTTGCATCATATTTTGCCTTGTCTCTTTTCTTTATCAAAAAGGAAGACATATGATTCTATGGCTTATCTTCTGTCACAACCATGATTTAATCATATGGAATCCCAGGTTGCTCTGTGCTCTAAACTAGTCAGCATGTTGCCCATCATTTTGTAGACATGCAAGAGTCCAAATAATTTGGTGGGTTTCCCTGCTGCTTTTCCACTTCCCCTGTCCTTTTCACTTCCAGAAGACTGTGTCTTTGTGCATGTCTGTCTGCAAACTGAGACACTTATTAGGATTAAGATTTCTGACATGCTCACATCACTCTAACATGTTTATGAGGCATTTGGTGTAACTATTGAAGCACATTCTTCTCCTGTTTTCTTAGTGACAAGAATAGACAATCCCTCCTGTCTATTACTTAGAAGTTGTCATCACCTAGCACCCAAGTTCTGAGTATTTTAGCTAGTCCTCACCTGCTACATATTTTTGTTGGATGCTTTGGTGAATCGTATAAATATTGTATAAGTGTGATTTTTACTACAATATACACTTTATAGACCTTTCACTTCATTTGCAGTTAAAAAGAGAAGAATGAGGACTACTAAGAAGTCTTGTATTTCTTCCTCTAACTGTATGACATAAGTCCCAAAATGCAAATTCATGTGTTTATATCCCATTCTGCAGAATAGCTAGGCATTTTACAGCTACAGACTCCTAGGTGGTGGCTTTTTTGTTCTTAGTTTTTGTCCCACCTAAGCTGCTTGCTTTTCCTCTTAATCTTGTTTTTCTCCATTATTATTCCACTTGAAGCTACACATTCTGTTTGACACTGCTACATGTATTTTTTTCAGCTCTGTTTAATGGCTAATCTTTGCCTAGATTTCATCTGTTATAATTTGCCACATGCATGAGGCTTGGACTCCTATTTTTAAACACCTTGATAATTTATTGCTTTTCCTGAAGTTTATATATTCTTAAAGAATACCTGAATGTACCAGCCAAATATCTTAAAAGCAACAAAGCATACAAGATAAATGAGAAAAGTCATAAAACAAAATGCCAGCTGATTCACAGCATAGCTGATTATTTTGTTTCACAATGTACTAAAAACTGTTGCTGCGTCTAAGATTGAATGTGGAAGCTTCCTTTTCACTTAGAATACTTAGGACACTAATGCTTATGTAGCATCTCTTTTAAATTCAATACCCACTGCTCTTTTATCCAAAATGAAGACAGATGTTTTTTGAATCAACAGACTATACTTGGGTAGCCAGATAGTATACCAGATGGGTATCCTTATCACTTACATGAAATTCTGTGTTGCTTCTGTCAGGATATGTAACAGTAGTATATTTATTAGGGAGTCGGTCATGTTAAAGGCTTTGTTTGTTACTGCTCCATATAAGCAATAACCACAACACGACAGAAGGTAACAGACCAACATCTTCATTTTTTAGCACTTAACTACAAGCTGAGTACAAATAGCTGTGATGAATATCTATGAATGGCGAAGAAGTGTTTAGGTATGTAACAGAATGGAAAAAAAGATATATAATCATTTTTGTATAAAGGTGTTATTGGTCTTTTAAAACCTGTCTATTACTTATGTAGCCACAACATAGCTTAAACAATTTAATCAAAACAATTTTTGTGGCGAGAATGACATCTTTTATCAGACTAACTATATATAGTTGAAAAGAGTAGGCTATTTTTTGAGAGTTTTATACCATGTTCTAAGTACTTTAAATCTCAGCAAATAAAACTGCATGTATTAAAGAACATGTCTCTCTTCCATTAGGTAAGCATAATGGCATTACCAAAATTAGGCCCTGTCTAGGGGAAAAAACAGAACAAAACAAAACAAAATGCAAGCCATTGAGAATGGCATTGTGGAAAGCAATGAGCTTTAGATTCTTTACATGACATCTGGCTAGTGCATCCTTTGCTATTCCTATTTACTTCAGTGCAGCCAAGCTTTCGTTCTCTGTCTTTCTCTAAGTTTGTTCAGTCCCCCAACTGGTCTCTCCCCCTCACATAATCAGTTAAAGTCCAAAGTCACCTAGAGTGGGGGGCTTGAACCTGCCTTTTTTACATCCSGAGCCTTCCAATCCTGAAGAAACTGAATTAGTGGGAACGGTCCCCATCACCTCATCCTAGCACTGCATACTGTGAAAAAGGCACCTATCCCCTGGAGAGGACCGAGAGCTGTGAATGCGATTCGGAGACAAATTCTTTTCTATTACCTAGAGCAAGCCACGTTTGTCCTGGATGTTAGCGCAATCTCTTTTCTACATTTCTTATTAAATAGCTTTTGCAGCTCTGCTCAGGATGCTGGTGTTTGTGAATCTCGCTCTTGGAGATTCCTATATGCTTTACAGGGAGTCCTGGTACCTAAAGTGGCATCTGGCTTTCGCTAGTAACTGGAAGCCTGCCCAGTGTGTAAGTCACAGGCAGTAGGCACTTGCACTGTAGATTTCTTGGCTCTATGCCTATAGATGTAATTTCTGAGATCTATGCCTACCTTACGTATGACCAAGACTGTCACTGTTTTTTAAGTCTGCAATATCCATTTATCACTCAATTAAAAGAACCAATTTGAGGCTGAGGAAAGCTTAAGCACAGGATACACTTTCAGCAAAAAAAGAGCTTTGGAAAGGTTTGTAACCAACAGCTCCCTCTTGTGTATTAAAGAAACAATAGAAAGCAGCTAAAGAAAAGGCATCTTGTCTGCATAGGTCTGAACATGCGAACATGCAAATTTAACAGAACTTGGAAAGAAATTAGTGCATTGAACCCTGCAGTTTGGTTAGTGGAGACGACACAAGACTGAGCTCCTGACGGTGGCTTGCTGAGTTCACAACTTAGCTCTGCTCTGGGCATATCTGGACATTTGTAGTGGCAGGGTGGAAGCATATTTATGCAATGTAAAAATGTTTTGCAACATTCCCAATCATGTGTATTTCACTTATTTGTCTTAAAGGGAAAAGAACATGGAAAAATGACATTTTAAAATAAAACATTCTAATTCATTTGAATTTTTTACTTAAAAATATATTTTAAAAAATAAATGTTGAAATTCAAAATATTATGTTTTGATGAGTATAGACCCACAAGCTCTTGTTGTCAATAACAAAGACTTGTGATTCTGCAACAGTGCACACAGTATGTTTGAGGAGGTAATAAATACCACAATTTTTCCAATAATTTCTTTGCTTCTGATTCCTTAATGGCCTATTCCTTGCACTGCCAGAGCTCTGCACCTCTTCCTCTGTGAGGTTGTACATGTGGAAATACAGTAAATGATTAATTTTGTGTTTAGCTAAATTTGCTTTTTATTGAAAACATTTTTTTTAATTTGGTTTTATTTCCTTGGGGTATTTTTTTTTTATTCAACTATTATGAGCATAGACAGTAGTGCACTGACTTTTTAGACATAAACTCATTTCTTGTTCACTGCAGTTTTGAAAACATGAGAACAGAGGTTAAAAATTGCACTGAACCTTAAAAGAAAGGATAAACTCAAGGGGTTTTAAGGTCTGATGATTTTTTCCTCCACAGCATGACTTAGCAGAAATCACATAGAGCTGAAACAGTGTGAATAGTAAATATACTTGACTGCCTTTCGAGTGTTTTACAGGTGCCAAAGTTGTTCAGGGCCAGTTCTTCAAGTATGAAGGACAGTGAAAATGAAGATGACTTTGTATTATCACCTGAACTGCTTATTTCAGTCATTTTTATCTAACAAAAACTGATCAATGTACTGGCAAGTAAATAAGAATTGAAATTAGTTGGATATCAGCTATATGTTGATGTCAAATCGGTCAAAGTCCAAAGAAAAGATTTTTAAAGCTGAGGTACTTAAAATGGTGACACTATACCATGTTAGGCTRAGTCTGAGCAGAGCAGCAAGATATGGTGCTTTTTAGTAAAACATACTAATGTATGTGGAATGTACTTTAAGTGAGAGTTGAGCGATGATGGTGAAGTGGATTTTTTAACTGTAATATGCAACTAGATTTCTAGAAAGGTATGATGTTCATACAGACTAAGGAATCTTATGAAAACATCTATCAAAATCTTCAGCAGGGAGGGCTGCATGTTGAAGGACTGTAAAGGTGAAAAGAGTTTTTTCTGTTTTACTACTCAAACAAAAGGAGATGTTATTTCAGAAAAGACCTCATTTTCATCTGCCTGTAATTATATCCTTAACGACAATCTCTAATAATGGCAAAGGCTTGTCTCTGCTAACCACCTCAGAAGAAAAGATTTGAAATTTGCCTCAGCTACTATGCGGAGAAGAAGAAATACACACACCTGATTCTCCTCTACTTTGCAGTTTTCTTCAGTCTTTTCTCTCCGGCTTCCACGTGTGTTCATGAACAAATGAACTGCTTGTACCACCATGGTTCACTAGCATTCCTGGGGAAAGCACATTTTAATTAACACCTGTGCAAGAAATGCTTGCTGTTTGGCAGAATTATTCACAGACAGAAAGTGACACTATACATTTAAAAATTGAAGCCAAACTAATCTAACAGCAAAATGAATCTTTTTTTTCTAGTCTTTGAGAACTATGTTCTAACTTTCCACATAAAGTAAAAAAAAAAAAACAAACACACTAACAAAATTATCTAGCTATGCACAGATGCTTGATGTAGGCTGGAATTCAGAATTCCTCCTGCAAATATTCTGTCATAAGAGAGAAAAAAAGAGAAAAACATTCTGTCAAGGAAGAACTATGCTGAATAACACATGAAACTCAGTCTCACCCTAATTAGGCAGACTGTTCAGTAGGAAACAAAAATTCTTCATATGATTCTCTCTAAAAGATATTTATTGATCTTTAACTGACATTCTAATACTCTTTGCACGGGAAGTTGAATAATGATAGTGATAGGTAAAATTTTATTATTTCACAAACAGAGTGGTTACGCATAGAGATAGAACAATGGATATCAGGAAGAATTTGATAACAGTAACAGTAGCACCAGTAATCTGGAGAAGAGGGTGTTCTTTCTGATTAATTTTTGTTATTCCTTGTAAGTCTAATCAATGATTAACTGGCTAACTCAAGGAAAATGATAATGAAATCAGCAAGTACAAAGGCATATGTAAAGGGGGAAAGGTCAGATCCTTGGTATTGCAAATGAATGCATTGATCTATCTATCATCTAGTCATTCTGAGATTGCTGTGATGGGAGCATTTAGGAGACTGACAAACTAAGCCAGTCTCAAACTTTAAAACGACTCTTTACTGGATTGATGTTCATAAACAATACACACTGCTAATGGTTCGTTCTTAATCACTATCATTCATTATCACCACATATACAAAACAATTGGTCCTTAAAAAACTTATCCTAAATAACCTGTGAGCATACAATACAGTAGAGCTGATGCTGTGTATTTAGCATTGATGGCTATGGTTCTTGGTGGTCCTTAGTCACCAGGGTCAAGGCGATCAGGCTTGAGAGCTTGTTGCAAGGGAAGGAAGCCAGAACCCAAGTAGGTTGTCTTCTTTCTTCCCCATCCTTCTTCACACATAGTTGATGAGTCATGCTCCTTTGTCCCCTCCCCAAAAGAAAGGAAATGATCTCTTCTGCTCTTGACAACTTATTTTGGGGATCAAGACATGTTCCGGTTTTGCTGATTCTGCAGGATTAGTCTGGCTCCACAAGATATTCTTCTTGCCTGCTCCTTGCTCTGCAGGATTATTTTCATCTTATCATGCATCTTTCCCACCCGCTTTGGTGTTCGGTTCTTTGATGACAAGCATCCAAGCATCATTTCTTAGATGAGCTTGATTTTGCCTCTATTTATCAAGGCTTTAAGAAAATGGCCTGAAAGGACAATTTGGGAAACTACAGGCTGGTCAGCCTCACTTCAGTTGCTCAGAAAAATCATGGAGCTAGGTTTCCCGGGACATATATCTGGCCATATGAAGAAGAARGTGATTTGGAACAATCAGCATGGGCATACAGGTTTTGGCAAACTTGTAGTCATCAATTTAAGTAAGGTGGCTGAAGCTGCTAGTATTCTTACCCACTCACCTTGCCTCTGTGACAGATGCGACCCCCTCCTATGGCAGAGATCTCTATGGCAGACACTACAGCAGCCAACACTTAAATGTAAACTGAAATAAAAGCTGTGTCTAAATGAAAACAGCAAAGATCAGAGGGCTAACCTGTACACAGATCGTCTGCTTCAGATGTGTGGTGGATACTTAGTAAAATAACAGCACCTGTCACCTCATTTTAATCCACACCTGCAAATCTTTCAAAGCCTTCAACACTTGAATATTGTGTACCACCGTCCCATGAAATCCACAGCCCTCAGACAGGGGCCCCGGCTCCTCACATGGTTCTGAGAAGGGAATTCACAGACTCCACAAGCTAAGTGGGGAGTCACCAAGCTCAGGCTAGAGGATTGCAGAATAGCATCTCAGTTGTGATGCCTCTTGTGCCATTAGGCACTTAATCTAGATTAGGCCCTTTTTTTTCAGGAGCAAAAAAAAGGAGGTAAGCTCCACTCCATTTCAGGTTCTTTCCCTCACTTGGGAGATTGGAAATCAGTTTTCCTGTTTCCCAACTCTGCCTGATTTACCACAGGAACAGAAAATGAGTATATTGGTGGGGGTCTTCTTTGATCTATTCTTCTGAAGCTGTTTTACTTTGTAAAAATAACTGAATATTTACTGGAGTAGAATTTAAAGCTGATATTCCTGCAGCCAGCATGAGTGTTTTAGTCAGGAGAGTTTAACTTTGATCTTGCATTTTTTCTCTCTGGAGCAAAAAGTGTTTAATGACATATAAAGTGGAACAACTCCAACTCTGAGAATCACCCCTGTGTATCCAATAGATGGGAAACAGAGCATTTAAGACACTTTGCACTTGCATTTGGAGACTAAAGTCCACTATTTCAGCTCTAAACCATGCCTCATGGGAATTTGAAAATAAATTTGCAATTTGAAGACTTTGAATTTGAAAACCTTCCAGGAAAATAGTTTAATCCCTGGTAATTGAGTTGATATAGAGCCAAAAGTCTAGATGTGATGGGTCAACTGGACTGTGCCCTGTAGGACAGGTATGACAGAGAGGGAAATTCTCCGGAGACTTGTGAGAGCGGTTGGTCAAGTCACCGTAAATCCACTGTGTAGCCCGAGCAGCTGGGCAGCACCTGGCTGAGAGTGGCTTTGTCTTTGTGCTGTGCAGAGTCAAGCTTTTTCTTTTAATTTGTATTTGGATACAAAGAGATTTAACGTTGATATTTAAACCTTCCCACTTTGGGAGTCGCAGCGGAGAAAGACCTAAAGAAAGCAGCTTAGCCGGGACAGGACGTCAACCGGAGGGACCCGCCCGCGGGGCATGAAGAAGCAGTTTTATACCTACCGCGGGCTCAGGGGCACGCACAGAGCACGGCACCGGGCCAGGAAAGCGCGGCCGCGGCCTCCCCTTCCTGCCCCTCCGCACGGACCGGCTCCCGGCGCCGAGGAGCTGCCCGTGGGCCGGGGGCGCCGCGG
>NW_020449407.1:772402-803068 GCF_003343035.1 Apteryx rowi
GCGGCCTTGTGCCACCGCGGCGGGGCCCTCTCCACCTCTTTGGGCGCCGCTTGTGGTGGCGGGGGGCGCCCCAGCTCTGCGGAGTTCTTCATTTCGTCTCCCGCCAGCGGTCTGAGTGCTTTTGTACAAGAGCGGTAGTCGAAGATGCTCCTTGGTATCCCATTCAACTGAGGAGACCTTATATACTATCGAATGTTTGGGGAAAGGCACGACTTTAGTCCGAAACTAAGCCAGGCATGTAAAGCTAGCTGCAAAAGCTATTGTTATCTTTGCCTCAATCACAATGACCAATACAGCGTCCCATCTGTAGGATAAGGAAAATACCTAAAATGTTCCTACCAAATAAGTGCAGTGAGAGTGATTTCATTGCGGTTTGTGAAGCGTTTGCATGATGAACACCATGCAACATAAAGAACTAATGCCTCTCAACTCAGAGCATGGTTTGAATGGGGCCACGCAGCAAATGGTGAGAAAGTGATTGAATAGGTAGGTAGGTAGTAGCTAAGCGTCCCAGGCTTGGGACAGGACTCAGCTCCTTTGGGAGCTCCTTGGGATAGGAGTCTTACAGAAAATAAAATATGGAAGCAACTACAATATACTTGAAAGCTATGGCTAATGTGTGTGTTAGGTGAGGTTGCCCAGCTATTCTTGATTCTCCCAGTCTCTAACATGTTGAAGCTGCAGTCATAGTGATAGTGGTGTGTAGCTTTCTGATGTTTAAAAAACAAACAATAGCCCAGACAGTTTGGATGCCTCGAGTTTATCAGCAGAGCTGGAGGCTTCAAGTCTGTCACTTCAGTTGAAATCCTTGACAGCAAGTAGTGCAGTAGCAGCACTAGAGAGAAGTCATCCTTGTCAATGGAAATCATGCTTATCTTTGAGGACTCTTGAGGGGCTGTGTGCTTTAATGGACTGACTTTTCTCTTTCAAGTCCCATATTTCTTTGCTAGCTCCTGTCCCACCTTTAGTGTTTTCAGGAACAATTTCATTCCCACCAATATCAGCTCTTGTACTCGGTCCTACAAGTTTCGGTTCTTTGTTAGAATTTTTTTTCTACTCTTTTGTTTCTCAGATGCCAGGTTTCTTGTTCCTGCTTGTTCCTTCTTGGTTTTTAATAAAGTCTCTTCTGTGCAGTACTTTTCCCCACCTGTTTTGAACAGGATATCATTGGAGATTGCAGGACAGAAGCCTTCTATTCTCACTGGTGGTTTTAACTCAGATCAAAACAGCAGGAATATTGTTAAAAAGAAAGTCTATTTTGTCCTACTACTGGTAGACTGAAGTGCAGTGTCCTTAGGTGCTATGTCAGAAAGAAGAGCAGAGGGGGAGGCTCAAGCACGCTCTGTGGGAAGGAATAGTAGAGAAATGTCCAAGCAAGTCTTTTTCATGTGAATGTAAACTGACCCTGTCAGGGTCCATGATGTATGTGAATGAATTTCATATAAGTGGTCAAAAGCACATCCCTGTCAAATCTGAGACTAAACCTCAAAGGTGAGCCATTATTTTGTTACAGAAAACTTTATTCCTGTGTTCTTCCTTGCAACCAGATAATCATTTCTGTATGAAATATGCAAGAGAAAAACCCGACTAGATGCAGATATCCAGGGTAGGAAACGCAAATATAATTGATTAAAGTCTGAAAGACTTAAGTGGTAGGAGCCTGAAAACAGAGTCTTGTAATGGGTTGTTCAGAGGAGCTGTAATAAGCAGTGTTTCTACCTGATGATAATGCATTGGAGAAGTGGTTACTTAAACTCATTTGCCCTTTGTGTCCTGTCATCACATTTCTGGAAAAAATACGAAGATATCACTTGTGAACTGGATGCTTAAAACCTGATACCTAGATAAAAAGATAGTTTAAACTATATTGTGTCAAGTGATTTTCAGAGGTGCTGAGAACCGAAAACTGCCCTTCAGCTTAAATCTTCATAACATTATATATTTGAATAGACACTCAGATATTTCAAATGGAGGTAAAACTTCTCTATTTTAGCAGGCTTCTCTACATGCATAAAGGGCCATGCCTTTGGATGCATGTCTCTTCCTCCTTCAGGATGCTTTATCTTAAAGGCAAGAAATTGGGAGCAAGGATTAAACTTAAAACTGCTAGCCTAAGAGTCAGCAGAATAGCAAATTGTGAACTGCCAATTGGTCTTGCCTTGGGGATAGGATTACTAGTACGATTCTGTAGAACAATGTGCTATAGACCAGCACTAATCAAAGCCTGAAAATACTTGAAACAATCCCAAATCACTTGTAGGCATTATCTGAATGTACTAGTGTTGGAAAGAAATAGTCATTAATTGTACAAGTGAGGCAGCAGACCCTCTAGAATGACACTCTGTTGACATACACGTATGAAAATGAGCCAGGTTGTAATACCTGTTCTACTGGACATAAGCCACTCCTGCAGCATAAAGCAGCTTGACCTAATAAGCTAGTTATGCAATGCCCATTAGGCCATACAGAAGGGATTTGTTTTAATGCATTTTAGCAATCTCAGTTTGCTGAATCAATTCTGTGGATGGGCTTGTGGATATAGTAAATGATTGATTCATTACAGTTATGTCTTTGCCCCATCAAGTTTCATCTACTGTAGCCTCTGGTGTAGTACCAGTATCTAAACCAAAGTAACTAAAATCTCTCTTGTAAACTGTTTGAAGAAGTAGCTGACATTACATGTCCTGAATTAAAAAAAAAAAGTTAACTATGCATCTTCCATAAGAGAATGACTTTTGCAAACTTGCATTGGCAGGTTTTCAAATTAATGCATTATATTTTAAAACACATTTGCCAGATCAAGGTATCTTGTAGTACCAMTTGACAAATCATACTTCTGAGAATAAATGTATAAACCTCTGTTCTGTTAAAAAGACAATTCTTGGGGTTTTTTTCAGGTGATCACTGGAGGTCATTATGATGTTGACTGTCGGTTGGAAGATCCTGATGGCATTGTATTGTACAAAGAGATGAAGAAGCAATATGATAGTTTCACATTTACTGCATCCAGAAATGGAACATACAAATTCTGCTTCAGCAATGAATTCTCTACTTTCACACACAAAACTGTGTACTTCGATTTCCAGGTTGGAGAAGATCCTCCACTGTTTCCTAGTGAAAACAGAGTAACTGCACTTACCCAGGTAAAATGCTGTTGTGTTTGACTGCAACTGTTAGGTGGAGTGAATGTTTTTCCAGTTCAACTGCACTAGATATCTATATCGCTTCTGAAAATTAATGGGTTGGAGCTTCTTTAAAATAACCTGAGTTAGTAAAAATAAACGTTTTCCTAAAGGTAGGATTTATAGAACACAGAGCTGAGAAAGAATTACCAAGTGTTTAAGAGGAAACAAGGATTAGTAACTTAGTCTAGGCCAGTATATCCTTTTTTTAAGGGAACTGCCTTTTAATGCTATGGTTCTATGTCTGTGGAAGTGTGGATTTTACAAAGTTTAAGATATTAATGGATCACGTTTTCAAAATTTCTGAACTTTAGGGAATATGGGAAGAAAATTCCAGCAAAGTAAAACCCAAATGAACAAAATCAGTCATGCTTAGCTGGTTTCTAGCTAATTGTCCTTTATAAGATGCTGAATGTCAAAGCATTATTCTTAGTCCAGGCTTACTCTCYTAATGTCCCCCTCTTTCTTCAGGATTTTACAGTTTTGCACTACCTCTGGCTAAACTAAATCCATCAAAACTTCCCTTGGAACACTTGTTCCATTAGTTCTTATTAATGTTCTTTATGTTATAACTGTCACCAAACCTCATTTTAAACAACCATTTAAAAATGCTGGGCATGGCTGCTATTTTACTAGTCTGGACTCAGGTATAAATGCTGCTTCCCAAATGTCCATCAACTTTTGCTCACTTGATTTTATCCCATATAAGTCTGCAGTAGATAAGATTTGTAATAAGTAGGTGACCTGCTGTGAATTCAATTACAGATCTTACCTCTTCCTTCTTGTCACTTTTCTTCTCTGCTTTTTGTCTTTTGATTCCTGATTCCCTGGCTCCTCATCTTACTGTCCTTTCTTTAGTCTTCATTCTGTGTTTTTTTGTATGGTGTTTTTGTTTTTTGTTTTGTCGTTGTGTTTTGGGGTGTTTTGTCTTTTTTGTTTGGCTGGTTGGTGGKTTTTTTGCTACCTTGACACCAGAACACAGAAGGTGCAGTCTCTAGATCTAGCATCTTTGCAGCCCTTCCTGGGCTGTGGGAGAGGATACAAGAAAAATGAAGTTTATCAGTGGGTTGTTTCATACACAATGCAGATAAGATCTTTGGGAAGGGGTAATATAATGTATCCTTGCTAAGCAGGTGCTTGCTGCAGTTTTCTTGAGGCTTGTAGTGTGACCAAATTTGAGGCAGACTTTCACAGGGACTGTAAAAGGTAAATCCCTGAAACCAGACTGACTTCATTAAATTTAAGATTCCTGTTGCAGAGTAGGAGGGCTCCATAATTTATCGGTGAGATCGATGGCAGAACTTAATGCAAGAAATTGCTTCCTGAATTTTGTTCAGAAGAATATCTTAGACTTGTTCAGGACACCTTCCTTGAAAGTCATCAACTTGAAAATCAGATCTGGCACAGATATAAGTGACTAAGACACCTTATTAGGGTGCCAGACATTTCCTTTTCAGGAAATACTGCTTTTAGGACATAATTAACTGTAACTGGTTAAAACTTCAGTATTTTGAAGATATATTCATTAATTTCTTGATGCTCAAAACAGGCAGTGATGGGTACTGACTGACTTAGAGGATAAACTGAAAATGGAAGAAGTTTATGTGAAAAATGATCTAGGCCTTGGAAAGCCAGGAGTATGTAGAGATTGAAAAGGTTTTTTCAGTTTAGAAAATGAAATGTGATTCTTAGATGACAAATGGTGTTGGGCAGTTTTTTTCTTGAGCATTTATTACATGAATATGCTAGGGAGCATCCAGGAACACTAAAAGATACTGTCAGAATTGTCCTTTCTCTAATCACTTTTTACATAATACATGACTAACAGAAGAGTTTCTTGCCAAAGGAACATGTTGATGTCTGTAGTCTAGACTTCAGGATTTTATAAAACTTGAGTTTAAGTGAGAATTATTTGTGAAGTTCATACTTGTATACATTATATGCTCATTTATTTCACTATGCGTATCTTAATGATATAAATTACTTAGTAGCTACCTAAATCTGGAAGTTTACTGGAGATTTACTGCTTGTTTGGCTAGTATATGTAGAATTAAAAAATGGGGGATCACTGATATATTTCAATACAGTGTTTCTTATGTTCCCTTTTGAATGTAAACATATATGAATTTAAATTTCATAGTGGTTCTTAGTGCATCACTTTTTATTGGATCTGCAGTTTTACAAGCTTCTGTACTTAAGTCATCACATTCATGTGTGGAATTTGATTAATAAAGTTAAATTTTATAATATTTCAGCCTGACAGCGGACTAAGCTGATCTTTAGTCTGTAAAGTTATGTGAATCCTAGTTTTAAATATCAAACCACAAAAGTTAACAGCAAAAGTGTTAGAAGGGTTCTTTATTCAGAGCTGTGTATTTGTTTACTTCTCTAGATGGAGTCTGCCTGTGTTTCAATTCATGAAGCTTTGAAGTCTGTCATCGATTATCAGACTCATTTCCGGTTGAGAGAAGCACAAGGCCGCAGCAGAGCGGAGGATTTAAACACAAGAGTAGCCTATTGGTCAATAGGAGAAGCAATTATTCTTCTTGTAGTTAGTATCGGGCAGGTATTTCTCCTCAAAAGCTTCTTCTCAGATAAAAGAACCACCACAACCCGTGTTGGATCATAACTGGCACTGATAGTGCTTCAGGTCATTGTGTGCTATTCATCTGTAAAATTACTGTTCTCCAATTAATTGTAGGTACAAAGGAACTAAATATGTGCAACATTTAAATGTGTCTACCCCTCCTCATCCATTAAAATCACAAAATATGCCCCCTAAAATACAGAAGGAACTCCCAATTTGAAGTAAAGAAAGAGAACTTTAAGTTAATGTTTTCTGATGCTTGTATTAAATATCTGGGAGTGACCAGCCTTTCATTATTTCTACTGATTTAATCCAAACTGAGTTTGACTTTACCAATAAGATTACCCATCTGTGGTATAATGCTTTAAAAGAACCCAATAATGTACTGTCTGATATGAAAGACAATATATATGAAAAACTGATTTGATTTGAATTTTCGGGCTGAATGTATTGGATTATAAACAAGCAAATGTGGTGAACTGTAGTTGCAGAATGTTTTATTGCACTGTTTTGATTAGCTGTAACAAAAAAAATCCAATGATATTCTTTGCTTATTTGTAAAACTATTGCAAGCTTGACACTACATCATGGCGCAAATTCTCCACCAGCCTGGTAAGTCTCCACATTCAAAACTTGCTAAATTTTATACTTGAGTGCATTTGCTTAAACAYATTCTTCTACATTAAAATATATTGCATTTCCTCTTTTACAATGTTTGTTTTACTGAACAAATTGTAAACTGAGACTACTCAGGAAATCCACTTTCTGTATTCAAAAATCCAAATCTCCAAGTTTATTAAAAAAAAAAAACGCAATAAAATAGGGAATCTTGTAACTTTGTCACTGAAGCTGTACAGTCTCTGTACTCATTTATGCTGCTGCTGCTTTTCAGATTTAAGACCAGAGGTAACTTGGTTTGTTAAGTAACACAGCACTAGCACTGGACAAAGTTATTACATCTGTTAGGCACATACAAAGCTTTTTACTAAATTGTTTTCCTATTAAGAGGCCAATTTGATATTGATACTGCATTGCACGAGTGCTGTACATTTTATTACCCTGTGTGTGGTGCACTGATACATTATGGCCTTGTGCATCTAATTGCCACTCTTTTCTGCTAGTGGTCAGGAAATGTTTTAAATATTTCAGGGTATCTTTTTGGTAGACTTGTAGTTGTTTCCACTGCTCATGTCTTTAGTAGCTTATGTATTGTAAAGTCTTGTTTTATTTGGATGTGGAAGGTAGTAAATATATGTACATACAAGTAGCTTGAATTGAGGTAGTCAAAATAAGGCTAAACTCCTTCACATGGCTCTGGAGGAGTAAATGGACTCTGACCAATTCTTAAATGCATACAAACTAAACTAAGGTGAAAAACTTTTTTTATGTGTTACTGACCTTAATTTAAAAGATGCTACTTAAACTAGCTTTTAGCGAGCAGAGAAAGAATGCTAAATCCTCATTAATTGCCTGTAATATTTCCAGCAAAAAATTGAGAAGTACACATACAGGTGACACTTGGGCATTCTGAATAATTTATCTAAGATGACTTCAATGTGTTGTGACAGTTTAAAAAAAAATAAACCAAGTATTCTTTGTCTCCAAATTGATCAACTACTCTTTCAGAAACTGAAGAAAAAACGTAAACACTTCAAAAAAATAGTTAAAATGTCACTGGGGTATTAAAAAGCTTAATGTATATTAAATTCGGGTTATGTATAGTATCCTTCTGTCTTGTACTGAATTTTAAATATTGCAGTCCCATTTTGGGGATGCAAGCTTCCCAGAAAGTTAGACTCTCAAAAATTGGAACAAGCTAGTGCTTGCTTTCTTATGACACAGATCTATGCCTGCACACAACATTCTCTGTTGTACCTATATGCTTTGTTCTTGTGCGTTTCAGCAACTGATCTGCAGGATTTTTTGTGCTTTATTACACAAAAATGAAGCAAATAGGGCAGTTTGGATGCAAGTATGGGATGAAAACATGATTTAATTTTGATAGTGTCCGCTATAATCTTTTGAAGTTTGAATATCACTTGTGAGTAGCTCTAATCACAACAGAAGTATTTGTTTTAAAGATGTGAAACATGATTTTCTTTTTTTCCCACTAAATCAGTTGTTCTGTGTGCTGTCAAAATTGGTAAACAGTGGGATAAACCAAATACTGGTTGGCCATCACATACATGTCTCTTTTTCCTAATGTTTGAATGTGTGAAGTAGGACTGTTTAACTCAATATTACTCCCACTGCAGAGGTTTAGTGGACTTGACTTTTGCATTGAAGTTAGGTGTCTGAACCAATCCTCTGGTATCTTGCTGCATAATATGCAGCAATAGATTAAAAATGCCTTTATTTTTGTGTTATTAAAAACATGGCACAAATACACATGTTTAAACATAGCTGTATATATTTTTTAAAGTAAGTTACTGAATAGGATATAATAAAACACATGCTAACACTTCAACAGTGGGTAAAGAAATGCTTTGTGATTTTTTTGGTGAAAGCCACATCTTTTTATATATGAAAAGAATAGTTTCTTTTAATGGTATGATGCACAACTAAATCACCCTGCATTAAATGGGATACAGCTGTGTTTTTAAATTGCAAAAGGCCCTGGGTTTCAGGTATTCCTTGGATGTTTTATGTTTACAGAACTTCTTTTCATGTCCTGAAATGTCAGTTCTTGTTTTAGTTTGCAAAAAAAAGTTTAGTTTAAATAGGACAAAAAGGAGACCCTGTGAATATTGTATGGGAAAATAAAAATTAATATATGAATGTGGTCTGATTGTTTTGTTTGCATTTGGTGGGGGAGCATTATTCTTGAAAAAGTTTTGAATAACAATTTGAGAAGTTGACATGTATTTTAACACATTACTTTTAAAAGTGTAAATCTGTGTGACACTTGATCATTATTTCTATCACTGTGCATTGAGGATTGCACCAGTTCACTGCTGTTCCCAATTAGCTGTGCTTTCCGGTCACTGGAAAAACTCAAGTTTGAGCAGGATAGTGTGGTTACTGGCTCTTTGCAGTGCATGCAATAATATTTATAAATCTCTTGCTGTTGGAGTGGAATTCAAAGTATTTGACCTTTGATGCCAGGAATGATGTGGAATCTACTGCATCTGTTGACATTAATTCTGTAGATACAAGGTTAGTACAGGATGAACCAGAAACATTAAATAATGGTGTCTAATGATGGGATATAACTTTAATTCTTGTGGTAGCTTAATTTGTGATAGGGGGTATTTTGTATTATGTAGCTTATTGTTGAATGCTGGTGCATATCACTTTGACAAATTTAAGTTTTAGAAACCTGATTTAGGTAGCCATCATTGATATGTGGGCACTTTCCAAAAGTTGCTTTTTCCTCCTGGTTTGGTTTTTGTTTTTTGTTTTTTTTTGGTTGGTTGGTTTTTTTTGCTCTCCTCTGCTGGTAGTTCTGCATTCAAAATCTTTTAAGAATATTTACATTAAGTGGATTCAAGAAAGCTTTTGTCTAGAAATGTGGGTAAATTCTACTATTTCTGTGGAGTGTATTATTGTGGTTTTTAAGTGCCTGGCACTCAGGATTTCAAGGTAGCTTAAGACAGGCTGTGGTGGTCCAGAGCACACTTCCACTGAAAATCGACCATCTTACCAAAACAAAAAGAACTACTAAAAACAATTTAGTAAGAATAAAAAGATGACTCGGTGGATCAGCTGACTCGTCACATGACCGTGAGTGCCTGCCTGAGGAGGAAGTGGGAGCATGTGCTCCGGCCGCTGCCCCCCTAGACGTGGGCTGCCGGCAGGGACTCGCTGCCGCAGGGTCGCAGCCGCCTGCCTTCCTCCTGGCTCAGGCGGGCGCCCCTTACTGAGGGAGAGGTTTTAAGCCTGATGCTTCAGTTCAGCGGGGAGTTACGGTGTGAGGCAGTGTGGAAAGCTGGTGTACAAGGCCGGGTTCCTATTTAAAAAAAAAAAAAAAAAAAAAGCTGCTGTACTTGCTGTGACTAGAGCAGGTTTCTTATGTGAAAGGGGTGCTGTTTCCCCAGGGAGCAGTGCGGGTTTTGCAGCTTGCGTTCTGCACCTCTGGAGCAAAGCAAGCTTATTGCACGTTATCAAGGAAATGCTTTATGAAATGCGGATTTCTAGTCCTCGTTCCAAACCACTAAAAGGAGCGGGGGTTGCATGGATAGCTTGATGCCATCGTGCACGACTGGAAGGTAGTGTGTTTTATGTATCACTGTAGCCCCATTGGCTTGTGGTGGTGATGTGGAAAAAGAAGTCTGTGTAAACTGCAGATTTGATGGACAAAGATGAACTTACAAATTGATTATTTAGGATTGTATGTTAATGTTGTCATGACCTTTTACAAATGCTTTTTCTAGCAAGTTGTGCTGCCCTAAGGTTCCTCAAGTAAGTGGAATGAGTTAATCTGAAGGTGCCTGGGAAGGTAAGTGGCCTGAGAGTTTTAAACTGTGTTGTTTTTCAAAGGCTGGTCTGGCTTTTCGTGCTCATTGGCTGTTGTGAACTTCTAACTTTTGCTATGCTAAATTCAGCTGATGCTTAACTTCCTGTGCTGGCTTTGAGCAGTGCCGTGCTCGCTTTTGATAGCACAGGGTGTCACGCCACCTTCTGTGTTTAGCGTTTCCCCCGCAGCGACTCTGGTGATGCCTCTTTGGCAACCGATGGACGCCTAAAATAGTTTTTCCTCAAAAGTATCACGGCTTTTTTTTTTTGCTTCCCCCCCCCCCCCTCTGGTAGCGGTTTTCATTGGTTTCTAGTCCTGCGATCCGGTGGGCAGCGCGGAGGAGCGGCGGCGGGGCGCGGAGCTGCAGGGCGCGGAGGAGCGGCGGGGCCCCGCGCCAAGCCGGTTTCCGCCCGTGAGCGCGGAGCGAGCGGCGCTTGCGGCACCCGCCTTATTTCCTTGCAGTTCCCGCGCTCGGTCCTTCCGCCTGGGCTGATGCCAGTGGAAAGCGGGGATTTAGCGCTGGCGAATGCCTTGCAAAACGGGTCTCTATCGTCTTCTGTAACAACCCCCCTCCCCCCCAAGGGCTTCAGGAATACAAGTGGGAACACACCAAACTACCCCACCCTACTTTAAAAACTGATTTCCATCCGGGAGGTGGATGAAGAGGGATGAATGAGACCGCCTTTGGGGGCCTTATGATTCAGAGGGTGTGAATAACTTGTATCCTCTTAATATGTTTTAATATATCCTTGTGTTCTCTTAAAATATACATAGGAGTATACATTATAGAATATGCATATATAAAATATATTTTTATAAATACATATATATAGACAGCTGTGATGGAGTCCTTGTAAACGCTGCATTCCCATCATTGCTTCCATGAGGATCTGCCCAAGTACGGCAGAAGGTATGAGGGCTGCTGGCTAAGATACAGGTGTGAGAAGGTATGTCACCTAATGTTATACAGCTTGCATGTTCGTCCTTATTCTTGTTACTTAAGCCACAGAAGAAGGGATATGCTAATGAGAATTTTAGTTGTTAAATACTTTTCTTGAGGGCTTGGGCTGTTTTTCCTCATTTTATTTCTTCTATTTCATGCCTGAATGATTATGGTCTGTCTGCAGTGTGCTGAAAGCATATCCTATTAAATGCCAGATGCTAGAGTCCTTAGTGATTGTGCTGGTTTTGAGTTTTCTTCTTAAATGTTATCAGTAATGATCTAAAGTTGAAAACGGAAGGCAAACTTCTTAATTCTGAAAATATAAAAATAATTACATTTAAAGCAGTTGTGACATTTACCACTGCCTAGTTTTGGAAGCATCTGAGCAACAAAAAAGTACATCTTCCTAATACTTTACTGAATTAAACAATTGGAAAACTGAGGGAGAGAAGAGTGTTTTCATTTTGAGATGACATGGACAGTTTTTGTAATAAAATGTATTTTTGCTTTTGAATACCCTCTCCAAACAAAATAGCTTATACCAGCTCAGACTTGCCCATTTTCTTGAGGTTTGGTTATATGGTAACAGAAATAACTAATGCCAAAATCCTTCGCTCGGACTTTCCCCTACCCTGTCTCTCTTCCCAAGATGTTTGGAAGAATCCCCTCTCTGCTGGAGTTGACTCCTACAGTTATGCTCTGGTTGCTTAACAGAATTAGTGCATGCCAGTTTGTAACTCCTGCTAACAGGGCAAGTCCGCAGGGATAACCATGCAGCATTGTGGATATTGCTACTRCGTTGCTGCAGGATGCAAAGAACGGCAGTTGCTTCACCATGTCGCAGAGCCTGTGCTGTTTCCCTTCCCTTCCCTTACCAGATTTCAGTATCTGGCAGTTAAAGAGGACAGGTAGCAAAATGTGGTGTGTGCAAGTGCAATTGCTGCTGTAGAACTAGCATGGCAGAATCTGGTTTTAATGGTGTGGCAACTTCAGTCATGTAAATTGGGGTTTTGTGTATCAGGAAAGGTGACAGCTGTGAGGGTCGTACAGTGCTAATGCACTGGGTAAGCTCAGACCTCAAAAATGAAGCAAAAAGTTCATGATAATATTAAGGACAATTTTTTTTCCAGATTTTTTTGTTTTTTTCTTTCTAAATAAACAAAACCTGAACAGGACCAGCCTTGAAACTTTTTTCTGAAAAAATCATGTTAAGGAGAAAGATGGCTTGCATATCTTTGAGTAGGAAAAACTACAGCTGTAAGAGAAGAGCAAGCTTGCCTGATCAAAAAAAAAAAAAACATGAATTTTAAAGATTAAAGTGCAGAAGTCTTGTCTGAACAGTGCAAACAGAGGATGATATCTGTGTGTAATATTCTGTTATGTGCAATGTCTTATGAGGCCAGAAAGCTGTGGAGCTCTCMGCAGGAGTGCTAGAAGGTGAGGGAGCAATATGAGAGAATGGGGAGTAGCAGGACTCTTGGAGGAAAAATGTTTGTGGTTGAATACGACATAGTCATCCAAGGCCACGTTCCATGTGAAACAAGTGGGTTTTAACTGTTGTTAAAATAATTACTCAAGTACATGGAGTTTCTGGTACAAGATGGCATATGGGAATGTGCTGAACCAAATTAATCAAAACTGTTGGAAGGCTGTTAGGGAGTTATGAAAGGATGTATTGATGAGATCCTGAACAGTGGGATTGTTCTGCGAGGGCTGACAGACTTGTCTGTGCTCAGCCTGATTCTTTGAAGCAAAATCAAATATTTCTCTGTGTGAACCCTTTAATTTGTGGACCAGGCCGAACAGCATTTAGACAATACTCGCTTTTTTACTAGGCTAAATACGTGTCAGGAAGTGACAAATACTGTGTACAGTTGACCTGCAGCTGGGTCACTTGGAGCTCCAGCAGAGGTGCAGTAGCAGACAGATATTGGGCAACTGGTGCTGTTACCACCCATCAGCTGTCCCCCTCACTGGCCCTCGGAGGACTTGGCCCTCCTTCAGGAGGGGTATCGAACTCGAAGTTCTCCAGTCGCCACGGTTTTCAGTTAGATACAGTAAGCTGAGAGTGCTTTAATATGCTGGGCTGGCACGATTGATTCAGGGAGCAGACTGGAGGACCGCGTTCCCTAGTAATGCAAACCGTCCGATTTTAGTTTCCTGACGCACATCCATTTGGGGCTGTATCACAGTTCTAAAGGTATTAGGGAATTAATTTTATGAGACTTGATGCGTCTGTCTTGACTTTTAGAACAAAAAGAGCTACTTAAAAATTAGTGTAATCCATTCATTAGCATTAAGGTGTATTTCTGCATTGCTGGTGTGTTAAGTCAGGAAGGGCCTGTCACATCATCATATCTTCAGTGTTAAGTATAGTCAGTTCTCAGTTATCTGCAGTAAGAGGTGCTGGAGTAAAACGGGTAAAGCAAAACTATAGATAATGCAGATTGTATTTAAATGTTGTTCTAAGAACGTACAGTGCAGGCATCATGGTGATGAGAAAGGTAAGGCTTGAGTTTTGAGGTTTGGGGATTCCTGAAATGTCAGTGAAATGAGCTGGTAAGGCCTCGTGGCGTGTTACTGTATGAATGCAGTTATTCTGTTAGCTCCTTGGAGCCGAGCGTCTCCACAGCCTGGGTGAGTGAGGGCTGGCAGAAGTGCAAGGATAGCACAAAGGACGTTACGCTGGCAGCCCGCTTGTGTCATCCAGCTGTTGCGTTTTGTCACAGCTTACACTGGCTCATTTTCAGAGACAGAAGCTGCCTTGTTATTACATGTCTTGCCTAGAGCTTAGCACAGCAAGCTCCCCAGCAACCCCTGGCCTGTAAACAAGTGCCTGAAAGATGATTTCTGCTAGAGCCAAAGAGCTTTTGGTGCTRTGAATCACGCAGGTTTGTCGGATCAGTGCTCCCCTCTTTATGGAAGATGTAAGGTTGCAGTGGAGCAGCTGTGTGCCTTGTCCTGATCTTCACAGTTGTGCTGGGCAACTGTTAAATAGCTGTAGGAGCTTTTCCATGCATGCTCCTTGAGGAGTGCGCTCTTCTGTCGCACATCCTTGTGTGGTTTGGGGTGAGTTAGCAGTGCCTGGAAGTGCAGCACAGGTGGCGACTCCCGTTACTGACAGTGTCTCTTGTGTCAAGTAAATTCACAGTAGATTGGTCTGGGAATCCTTTTGCTCTTGTGCTCTCTGGGGACATTAGTTTTCAGAAGACTATTTTTATCTTTCATCTGGAAAGGAAAATGTGACTATTTTTGATGTAGGTTTGCATCTGTGAGCTTACCACCATCCTATCTGTGAAGGGAGGAAGACCATAAATATTAAAATAGATTTTTTTCTTCAAGCTAGAAGAGTTGATTCTGTGTAAGATTTTGTTCATCTGTAAGGGCATGAGTAATCAGGAAAGGCTTTTTGAAAACATGTCTTACGTCTACGCTTGACCCCCTAAGGTTTGGGTTCCACTGAGACGAGAGCGATCAGGTTCTTCCTTTCTTTAATTCATAACCTTTGTAGCTCTTTTTCTCTTCTCTCTGCAAGCAAACATTAGCACCACACCAAAAATCCAGTGACCCAAATATTGGACGGTCATACTTGTGTCATGGAAAAGATGTAATATTGCCATTTTGTCCTCCACAAAACATTTCTCTTGTCGGTGTTTAAAAAGATGAAGTATAATCCCGGACAGTAGTGAGGGAATGACATAATGCTAGTTTGGCCCTTATTTGCTTATTTAAAAGGTTGTAATGTTCTAAAATATGGCATCTGAGAGAGGAGGAAATTGCATTAATTCTTCTTGGAAGCACTCTTCATTATTGTGCTGTGCCAAATAAAGCACAAAGAAAGAGTGGATTATAATAATATAAAACTTCATTTTTGGATCTTTGACAAAATCACTGCCTCCCCAAAGGATATTGGCATGGATTTACCAATTTTTATTCCTAGTTGGTTTCTTTTCAGTCACCAGCCTACGTACAGGCTTCCTATCTGTTGCTTGGAACTTATTCTGGCATTTCTTAAAATTCAAAAATCCCATGGCATCATCTCATAGATGAGGCATATGGATTGCATTGCTTCTGCCTATCACCTCAGCCCCAGCAAGAAAGACAGATTAGTCTTTAACTTATTAGGAGTTAGTACATCAGCATTGTAACTGTAACAACACAAGCAGTCCTCCCAAAACAAACGAGAATTACCAGATTTGGAGTCCAGTTTACTTTACTGTGCCAGTGGTTTGGGAGCTGATAGATCATGGATCGATTGTCCCTGTTTCAGAGGTGAATGCAAGTGAAATGGAGTAAAGCTGAAGTAAATGTGAACAGAGCCATTTAGGAGGGGATCTACCGCTCATGGGAACGGAGTGATTCCTAGTAGCTGTGTATTCTATTAAGTATGGCATTGATATAAAGGCATATATAGTACTGCGTATATGTCGCAAGGTGGTGCTGTTCAACCAAAGGTGAAATGTGTTATAGTATTGCCAAGAAAAAAAAGGCTTCTACATTGTACAAATGTAGTAGTTTGTGAGTGCATGTATGCATGTTTATGCACAGGATTTCAGACACTGCGAGAACAATTCATCTGTCTTATTTCAAGGCTGATAAGCCAGATACTGTGTTTTTCTGGTATCTGTGTAGCTTGTATGCATTCCTCCTCAACACAAATGTTTCAAATTAGCACCAAGCAAATGTTAARAAGGCCTTGCATATGGTGTGGAAAAGAAGCAAATTACCGAGGAGCAAGAGAAAGTTTTCAGCTTATCAAGTATGTCCATAAACAGGAAGCACTTAAATGGTGTGGAAAATAATCTTTTTAATTTCAATTTATAAATGTCAGGAATTAGATCCACTGTTTTGTTCTTGGTGAACTGATCTATTTCTTGATGTTTTGTTCCCAAGCAAACATCCAAGAGAGTAACAGCTAATCTGATTAGTAAAATCAACTGTTGCATTGTTGTTAAATTATGTTATTGCCTTGTGCCTCTGTCAGAATGGTATTTTACCAGACCATTGTGGTTTAAGGACAAAGGTGAGACATGGGTTGCTTGAAGTAGTATCTTCTATAATGTAACTGGTACAGTATGAAAAAACAGCCAAACTTTCAGGCCTTCCAAGGCTACCTTCAGATTTTCAGGCTTGTGCACCCAAAAGCTTGTCTAATTTTTCCAACTGTATCAGTTAGTCTAATAGTGTGTGCCAGCAAAAACCACATCATGCTGTGTTAATGGTAGTATCTGCTTATCAAAACAAAGAAGGAATCTTGAGGTCCAGTGGACCTGCTAACCGAAAGACCACTCTGGATCAAATTAGCTCAATTAAAAATTTCCAAAATAGCAGCTGGGCTTTCAGACACCTTCATCTTTTGTAAATGACCATTGTAAAATAATTCAGTCACTGTCATAAATCCTTTAATTTTTGTATTGCTTTATCAATAAATAGCTGTTTAAAAAAAGGTGTCTATAGTTGATGGCTGAGACTTCTTAAAAACGGCTTGAATTGTCACTTCTTGTTGACAAAATTCTTGATGGAAATGTGCTACTCTCCTGGGCTAGTGGATTTTTTTTAGATGACAAGACAAAAAGAGCCAATGATATTGTGCTAACATACACATTCAGCCATGTACCCTTAGGAGAACTACATATGGAAAAGACTGGGGAAAAAATGACTGCCTATCGTTTTCTTGTGTTTATAGTTTAGATCTTGCGTGTCATGATTGATTTGCTAATCTCTTGGCTATTTTCCTTAGTACATGAGTAGTGCAACTGTGATGAGGTCAGAACAATCACCTTATAATTAAGCAAGATTTACCAGTGTCTGTATGTGCCCGTATGGTGGCATATCTTTCCATAAATGCTCAAAGATAAAACTCCTTTTCTCTTCCAGTTCAAAATGAAAACTTAGCTACTTTTTTATGTTAAAATATAATACAAAAAGAATGTGCAAAATGGTCTGATTCCCTATTCTTCAGTGTTCATTGTTCTTATTTCCTCATTTTAAAAAGGTTAAAGTTACCAATTTGTTTTCTTGATGTCATGTCAAACTGTAGGTGTGAAAAGCCAAATAAAACATAATAAAACTGTTAGCTGTATTGGATTTATCCCTAGTTGTCTTCAATAGTTATTGAATTCAATTGTAGATTGTATTTAGAAAAGGAAGTGTTCCCTACTTTATATGCCTGCGTACAAATTTTTTAAACTCATTATGAAATGATCTGATGGACTGAAGGGAGGAGGGTGCAGAAGCATCCTTCCATATACACTGGTTCTCTTAATGAGAACATGACTGTCCTTTTCAGACTAATGTAACACAAATGCTTTCCTCACCCCAAAAAAATTTCTCCTGGTATTCAACATTTTTCTTTCTTCTTAATTTTATTCTTCCTGTGCATGGGCATTGGATCACCCTAAATGATTTCACTTTTCCAAGATCTTATTTTTCTCACTGTATCCCTGATCAGAGGCAATTTCTTTGAGTTCCTTTATCACTGCTCCTTTCTTATCACAGACCGCATGCATAATATTTCTTTTTATCATTTAAGCTTACTCTAGTTACCACTTAAATGAGCTAGAATCTTTTCACTGCTTTAGGTCTGATCCCAATTCTGCCATATGTCTACATGTCTCTTCAAAATGTGTTCTCCAAATGAGTTGAACTTCAGTAAAGCATAYGTTTATCTGTGGTATTTATACACATACTTTGTATTTGATTAATTATAGTTATATTCTACATTTTGCAGGATTTGGTATGTTTTGGCCACATCCATTAAAAGAGTATTAATGCATTGTATGGCATACTATGTAATATAGTGACTTTGCTTTTTCTGACTTGGATGCAATTCGGTGTCATCTTTTTGGTTTGGACGTATATGTAATTCTCCAGATGTACTCTTACAAGAGAGTTGTACTTGCACACTCTTTGTGCATAAAGCTAAAAATGTGTTTGGATTTTGGCAGGTTTTGTTAGTGCGGTATCTTAATTACTAGCTTCTATAAAAGGAAGTATCAGCTTTTTTCTTAGTATTTCTGCCTTCTTTCATTAGCATGAATAATAGCTTCCCCCAGTCAAAATAGCTTGTGTTATTTCAAAAAAGGCAAGAACAGGGTTTTTTATGTTGTCCTAAGATTTAGTGGCTTTTTTGCTTTTTCTTTTTTTTTAGAATGGAAAAACAGATGCTAATCGCGTCAGCAACTCATTTTTGGATGTGTTTGTCGTAATGGGCAGTACTAATTCCAAACCAACTCTTTCACCAGATAGCAGCAAAAAGGCTAAGAATATGCGTACGGGTCGGAGAGACTCCAAGCAAGTTAATGAATTGTGTGGCCTCTCTGCTGAAATCAGGGAGCCTGCAAGTAGGTCTCCAGGAGTTTGCAGCAGTAATGAGAATATTGAGGGTGTTTTCTATAAGTTTGTGATCCTGCATGCTGAGAATGATGTAGATGAAGCCATCCGGATCCAGAACCTGCTGCAGAATAAATTTTGTATTAAACCTGGAATAATCTTTGCTGAGATGCCTTGTGGTAAACATATCTTGGAAAATTTAGGTGATGCTGTGAATGGCTCGGCATGGACTATTATACTACTGACAGAAAATTTTCTGAATGGTCCTTGGTGTGAGTTTCAGTCTTACACCTGCCTTGCCAATGCTCTTAACAAACAGCATAAATACAACTCTGTGATACCTGTGAGGCCGCTGAATAACCCACTTCCCCGGGAGAAGATTCCTTTTGCCTTGCAGGCTATTAATGCCCTGGAAGAAGACAGTCCTGGCTTTGCAAAACAAGTGGAGAGGATTTTCCAGGAGTCTACGTACAGGCAACAGCGAGAGATATGGAGGAGAGAAAGGATGAAAGAGAAACTGGAGCACTTGTGATGGTGAAAAAAGCTATGTAAAGACAGSTGATGATTAGAATAAAGCACAAGTGGTATTTTTTGCTCTTATTCTGTTAAGGAAGAGAAACTCTTCTTTTGATAAAACTAATGATAAAGTTCTCAGAGAAGGCATGTTAATTAAGTACTGGGGAGTGCATGCTGCATATCAACACAACTGTCGCTGTGCCTGCTTAGAAGCACAAGATGCTGCTTTCCACCACCCTTAACTGGTTTTGTCTTTATTTTTTGAGCTCTGCCAGAGATGTATTGTCTTCCGTTAACAGGTACAGCTCTTCACATCTTGTGGCTGATACTGAAAAATATAAGTAAATGAGGAATACTTGTCATTATTATGAAACTGATATATTATGAAAGGCACTCTACGAAATAAGCTGCTACTTTAAGAAATGGACACTTAAATATGTAGATATTTTTATTGCACTTTGTTTTTATATAGCAAACACTTTTTGAYGCATCCTGAATGTTTTGTTGTTTAATAAACACTTTCTTGGCTCCTTTTGACTAAGCTTGGTTTGGTACATTCTTTAAAGGAAAAAAAATAAACAATTATATTAGAATAATGTGGGAAACTGTCTTCAAGATAAATATTCTGAACTCAGGTTGGAAAAGGAGAGCCGCAGAAATCGCATCATTTTGAATTACTTGTATTTTATGCTTTTCAAATCCTAGTTCTTAAGTGTATTTGAACAGATTTAAGATGGATCTTCACTGCTTTTTTTTCCTCCTGTACTTCATAGGACTGCTGCCTATGATTCAGTAAACCACTTACATAGGATTTAAGGATAACTTTGTAGTGCTGATGTGGAAGGAAATTACTGAAATAGCATTGGAAACCTTTGTTTTTTTTCTGGTGGAAATGAAATTAAAGCATATGGTAGTTTATTATTTTCCGAATTATTGAAAGTTGCCTATTCTGGGAGTGGGGGCAGTCAGCTCCGAGCAAAACAGTTTGTCCTGTGCTGAAGCGATGGGCTGGTGAGTGGGGCTTTGGCATCCGGACCAAGGCAAATCCCATATTGACAAGTTAGCTAACGTCGTGGCTCTGCTGCTCCTTCCTTGTTGCGTGAGTTTGGGCACGTCCTGCCTCTGTGCCCTATTTTGCAAATAAGGAGAATAAGAAGTATGTATGTCTGCCTTAAAACCGGGGCAGAAGACAAAGGAAAAGAGAAGGGGCGCAGGTGCAGTCTCTTCGGGGCTCTTACCTAGCTAAGCCCTTCAGAAAAGGGAGACCAGTCCCCTCGGGCGCTGAGCGCGCCTCAGCAGCCCGGAGCCTGCCTTCCTGAGCTGCCGAGTCGGTGCGTCACGGCTACGTCTCCTTTCCACCTCTGTAAAACCATTTCTCTTGGCTGCTCCCAGAAACCAGGGCAACACCAGCTGCCTGGCTGTGAGGAGCCCGTACTCCCAGGTAACGTCCTCCTGGGCAGCTCTYGGATGGTGTTTGCGGGTTGAAGTCCCCCAGTCACTTGCACTTATGCGTTGTTTTCTTTCCATAGCTTTTTCAGCCAAAAAGTACTCCTGCTGCACGCCGTCTGCATGAGTGACACAGGCAGCTATCTTGTATGCTGGTGCCTACAAACAAAACTTGCCCTCTTGTTTCCATGCGGAAATTTGTAGCTTGTCACTACTGATTCYGTACACGGCCTCGTCTGCAGAGACCTTTACCTTTCCCGCAGCCGGCTGGGTGCTGGCCGTGACTCCTGCCTGTTGTCCTGCCAGGCTTTATCCGGGTGATAAGCGTGCTCCCCGGCGAGCTGACAGGCACCTGACGACTAAGGGAAAGTCAGCCTGGCAGTTACGGGCTCTGACCAAACGCGACTGGTGTTATCCATTTCAGGCTGTATCCTGCGCYCACTGCAGCTCAGCTGTGGTCCTGCTGCTGGGGCTGTGCACCAAGTCCCCAGAGGTCCCGTGGCAGAGCGCTATGCCTCAAAGGGTACGCGAGGATACCGTGGCAAAGGGAGGAAAACAGTGTTCTGTGCTAAAAAAAGCCTGAGGCATGCTTATGTCATCCCATCGCAAGCTACTTGTGCTTGAGGATGTAAGGGATGTTACTCTAGTCCGTCTTTGGTACCACGAGGGAAGAACAGCCAAAAGAGTTGTGAGCAATACTGCACTACAACCTGGATGTATGGAATTGCATTTAAAGCTGAATTTCCTTTCTCCAGGAGAAGTTAGCGTGTTGTTGCCATGGCTATAGCGTTTGTGAAGGAGACTCGCATGGATCTTAAAGCGCTCTGCAGCCAGCAGCATCTGCGCTACTTGGGCCCGCGCAAAGGGCTCTCCTTTCTCCGCAGCAAATGGGGAGAAGCAGGTACTGACTACCCATGTTCCCTGTGCTACAACAGCAGCCTTGGAAGCAGCTGCCTAGTTAACATTTGAAATTCGGATGTGCCCAGAGAGAAGAGGAAGGGTGGTCTTGCAGCCGAGGAGCAGAGCGAAGGCTTCACCCTACCCCTTGTTCTTCACGCCTGCCCGAGCGTCACTGGGCAGCTCAAGTGAGGCATGAGCTTTCAGGGTGCCTAGATGTCAAAAGAAGCACATCTGGAAAAAAAAACCCACTCTCTGAAATCTGTTTGAACTCCCCCTTCTTTTCCCCCAGCAAGGTAGATGCTTAAAGACCTACAAAAATTCAGCAGTAACCTCTATGCCTTGCCCCTTTCATCTGTTAGATAAGGACAATGTCACAGAAGTATAGTGAAGCTACCTATATTTTATTTACAAAGTCTTCTCGCATTGCATTACACAACAGGAATGGCATTACGCAATGGGAAATAGAGCTGAAACACTTCATATGCCTAATGGTGTATTTGGCTTTCCCTGCAATAGATTATTAGTGATGTTTTTAAATTTTCCTTTGCTCTGCCTGAAGGCCTTTAAGGACTTCCACCAAAAAAAAAAAAAAAAGTTGAGACTTAACTGGAATAAACCGTTGTCTGTTTTTCTCTCTTAAATGTACATTCCTCATGCAAAATTTCTGGCACATGCATCAGATGCTTCCTAATCAAATTGGCATGTGGCAAATGCGAAGTGTTCTGGCTGCTACCTCAGCCTGCACTGTGCTCCTCTCCTAGAGGAAAGGCAGGGTAAAAGCAGGAGCTTTTCTTCTCAGAAAATCATCATTCTCATTCTGTGGAACCAGTAAAAGTTAAAAATATATATACTGAGATAAGGCTCTTCACCCTTCCTGTACCTGCTTATCAGATTTCCGTGCTGGGCGCTTCGCCTTAGGTCTCTGGCTGGTATCTGTTGTCAGGGTGATACCTAAGGAAAGGGCCGAGGTACTCAGGGAATAAATCCAAGAGATTTATAAATCTTAAGTAAGCTCAGGCAATCTGTGGAGAACAGGTTTAATAAGTTCAGTGCAGTTTGCATTAGAAAGTAAGCAAACAGCTCCAATCTGCTCTAACTAAATCTTCTGAGGAGTCTTTGAGAGAAGCCCTTAGTAAAGTGTATTTTAGTAATCCAATTTGCAGGAAAAATGGAGGAGATGCTCACATACTGCAGCAAGGGGATAAGTAAACAAGATAACAAGGAAACTGGTTACATACACATCTATTGTAGCGCTGCTCAGAAATTCAAAGCGCCTTGGTTAAATGCAGGTGAAGAAGAGCCTTTAGGGGATCCCTTGGGCAGGTGAGGGGCCCCACTGATGGCCCCRGGTGACAACAGCTCAGAAAGAAGAAGAATCACTGCTAACATGACACAGGTCTTTTTTAACACAAAACCACCAAACAGACAGACAGAGACACCACTGCACAAGGGAACTGAGAAACTCAGTATCTGAGTCTTATGTTATTAAAAACAAACAAACAAACAACAAAAAAACACTCTCTCCTAACGTAGAATTACACCAGGGTTGTAAATGGTTTTTCCACTAGTTTTCTTTGGGGGCAAGCTAGAGACAGCAGTCAGAGGCAGACGAACAGAAAGGTCTGTACCCACAGTTTAATAGGAAGCTCTTGCCAGAGGTCTTTGAGCTCAAAGCCAGGCTCTTGTTTCTGACCAGTCACTTGAGTAAATGGCTAAAAAGTGGAAAATGAGAGCAGAATGCTGGAAAGCACATACGTGTATGGCGGCATGCGTACATACGCACCCCCGCACGGCTGAAAACCGCTGGGAATTTGGATTCTTCGCTGCAGACRCAGAGATTTGGGGATATATATGGCAATGCAAAAGGTCACGACTAGTCTGAATTGCTCAGCGCTTGGGCTTTTTGCAGGCTCCCAGGGACAGTTACAGCTGCAGCTGGCTGAACCCTAGGGACGCTTATAGCACTTGCCCCTGCAGCCAAGGCCTGAAATACTGCGGGTGCGCTCACCGGCTCCCACAGGAGCTGCAGCGCCTGGCGTGTTGCAATCCCAAGCGTTGCCTAGCACTTGGGCTCTGTTTTGTTTGCGCTCCCTGCTCATGCTAGCTGCTGCTTATGGTAAATGGAGTATTTCTCCGCTTCCTCCCCCTTCCCCGCTTCTGCTGGCATCTATTTGAGGCAAAGTAGTTTTACCACGTAGATGTTTGCTTCCCGCCACTCTGCACCCCCTGTAGCCTTTAAAGCTTTCCGTGAGTCCGGAGCACTCCCTGAATTACCAGCTCCGAAGCTGATCTCAGCGATGAATTAGTGGAGGGGTTGGGACCGACGCCTGGGAGTTAAATATGCGTATTCCCAAGTATCATTACTAGCCTAGCAGGTTTTATTTAGGTGAAATGTCTCTTCTATATTTAGAAAGCAGAGGATGTCATGTATTTTTTATTCCACCCACCACAGAAATCTTGAGGATTTAATGCCTAGGAGTTGATAAATTTTTATCAGCACTGTCAGGCCTGTCCTTTCCTTGGCCTGGGAGCAAAAGAAGGGAGCAGAAAGGGAGGGTGATATGGACAGGGTAAAGGAAAGGCAGCACAGAGATTGCGAGCCGCCCGTCCTGGGAGTTTCACTTCTGTAATGCACTGGAGCGGTTGCGCCTTGTGGGGCAGGAGAGGCATTGGGTGGCACAAGGCTAAGACTTGGATTTTAACAGAGCAAAAGCTTAGTCAAACCCATCACTCGTATGCAGAGTCACGTGTGTGCCCAGCTGACCCCTTTGGTAGAGGATCCTACCACAGCAGCAATGTGAACATCACCAGCTGTAGCTAATAAAGTATAGTAAGCTCATTTTCAGTGCTTTTGTTATCTAAGGCTTAGTCAACTGTTGACTTAAAACTATGTTGATGAATTTGAGAATATTTTCTAAGTGGCAAATGTTGGTTTGGCAGAGGATTTTATTTTGGCAGTTACTCTTGTTACATTTAAGTTCTGCATTGTCAAAGTCACAAATTTAGCTGCTTGAGATGTGCTCTGCAATCCAGGGCAGCCTCTCCCAAAATGCCAGGTTATTGGCATTGAAGAGGCAACATATGGTCATACCCTGGCTGTCAGGAAAGTCTTCTGGTTGTATGAGTTCAGATGTGCAGGTCTTTTACAATGCACGCTAAGGATTGCCGCAAGAGGAAGACAATTGGGTTCATTTTCTTAGAGGAAAATACAGCTTTCACAAGCTTGGCAAATACTGACCTAGCAGCTAGATGCATATGTGCTACCCATTTTAACAGAAATCTGTAAATCTCTGAAAATTGCAAGCTCTGTCAATGTACCATTTAGCCTGCTGAAGTAGCTCCAGAGACAGCGGAGAGAGAGGAGAGGAAATACTGCAGCACGCACATCAAATATCAGGATAGAGAGGAAAGATGCAGGTCAGTTAGACCCTGAATTCCCTTTATGAAGATATTTATATTTTCATCCTGTCACAGTGCACCCCTGAGAAGAGTCTGGCCCCGTCCTCTTGACACCCTGCCACCTCTCACCAGATATTTATACACATGGATAAGATCCCCCTGAGCCTTCCCTCCTCCTGGCTGAGCAGTCCCAGCTCTCTCAGCCTCTCCTCGTGTGAGAGATGCTCCAGTCCTTTAATCATCTTTGTGGCCCTATCAGTATGAGATTTACAAAATTTTGTTACAAATTTTAAACAAAGTGATTATATTCTTCCTGTTTCTATCTCTGATTTCATAATACAATTATAGAAAATGAGTGATTCAAATATTGTTACGGCTTTCAGGGAAATACTTGGGGTAAAATCCTGACTCAGCTGACTTCGTTGGAAACAAAATGTCATCCTTATACATTAGAGTGCACAGAGAGAGATGCTTATTTCCTCTGGAGAAATGAAGTACTTCACAGGGTCAGAATTTGTTTGCTTGGTCTGTGTTCACACACAGGCTGCACGTGATTTCTGCCGCTAGCTGTAAATTAGCTGCCAAAGGAAAAGAAAAGCTCACAGCTTGCAGTGGTTCAGGAAAACCTGCAAAAGCTTCTGAATTCCTGCAGTTTTAAATCTCCAGTCAGCTCCTAGCTTCTCTCACAAATTTAATACCAGTCTGCACTAAGTTTGTCCGCTTACACAGCGACAGAGAATTTAGTTCCCAGCATTTTACTAACAGGGCAACACAAACAAGCGTTGCCAGTTAAAGAAGAAACTTCACGATTTGTCTGATTTGCCCACGGTGGACTTGCATTAGAAGGCTTGGGGTCTTAGACCGGAGGGCTACGGTCTGGTTCACTACGGTCACCTGCGTTGGCTGGAGGTAGCCAATAGATAATTTCGTCTGGCCAGAGGGAAGCTCAGCTAGTGCGACCTCTTACTTCTAATGCCAGCCATCTCCTTCTGCCGAGACCACTGTGCAGGAAAAGTCACAGGCTTTCTGAAGGAGGATGTGGGCAAAAGAGGAAGAGGAGGCACGCGGCTGCTGGTGGCGAAAGCTGCACTTGTCCCCAGGGGTTGCGCTGGCCAGGGCTTGGGGGCCCTGCGGCCAAGGGCTGCATCCAGCACCCCCCGAGGCAGTGAGGAGCCAGAGCAAAAATATGCGTTGTGAGGAAAGCCTGTGCACTAGCGTGGCTCGCAAAGGAGGGCAATCAGGCCGTGTGGCCATGCTAGGAAAAGCCAGCAGTCATGTGTAAAGAGGCTGAACCTATACATGCAACTACTTCACAGAAAGGTGCAGTCTCCCATACTTGAGTGTGCGTGTCCAAGGCCTGCAGTGTTTGCAGTCTTGTGAGTCTGTCTTTGCAGTTTAGTCAGTCACAAACAGCCAAGGGACTAGAGGATTTTTTGTGACACTACATAGCTTGAACTTTAGTCAGGCAGCAGCACAAAAAGTGAGATCTGTGAGCCACTGGCCATAAAGATATGTGTCAATTAGGCAAATGAAAATCTAAGCTAGCCTGATTCTCTCACCAGGAAAAATGAGGAGCATTTCCCCAGCTCCTCTCTGGCCATGGGGTAGCAGCCAGCCTTTTTGCCGGTGCGGTCCTTCCTGGGCATTTGGCGCGCACACAGCCACCCTGTGCCCATGCTCTTCCCGGGGTGCTGCCGCTCGCCTGCCCGGAGGATTTTCCATGCCAGTCCTTGTCTGCCTCGGCCACAGGACCTCGTCTGGAGGCATTTCCTTGCATGTCTACTCCTCCAAGCTTCACACAGAGCGTGGAGGGTATGCTGGTGGCTCGAACCCTCGCTCTGGCCCTAGGGGGTGCGGGTCGAAATGCCCTCGCCAGCTCACAGGGCACAGGGATCTCCCACTGCAGGCATGGGTGTCACAGTCACCGGGCCCTGACGTTTTCCAGGATGGGTCTCTGTGTCAGTCCTCTCGAAGCTCTTCTGCTTTGTATGTGAGTAAGAGTGACTGCATGTAGCGTCACTGTCTCACTAGAGGCATCTTGCCATGTTTGGGGCTGCCAGAGGAAGGGGCAAGCACCGGCAACCAGAACTGCTTTGTGCAGCTTGGCTTGAGGACAAAGCAAGCTGGAATTGTGCACCCATCCTCCTTTGTCCCTTTGGGAACCAGGGAGGCAGGATTTAATGAATGACACCAAATGATATAGCATTTTACAACAGGATCTCTCTCTGCAACCAGAGTTTGACTCTCAAAATGGTTTCAATGGCAGTCCTGACCAACCGTCGCATGGGTTCAGACCTAGCAGTCCATCAAGCATAGTGTGATTGCCTATGAGTTTTCCGTATGTTATTAACATTTGGAAACAAAATGAACATCTCTCCTTCACTCTGGAATTAAGGTTGTGGATGCAACAGTGAAACATTTGTCTGTGTAACACAGTGCCATAGTTGTCACAGAGATGTTACCCAGTCACCAGGGGAAGAACCACTCTGAAGAGAGCTGTAAGTGTCTGCAAGGTGAATAGTCCATTAATCCGTAGCATATGTGACAAATACCTTCTGCTGTCTCCTATGAATAGCTGTGTGAGGACAAGAATATCTTGAGGTGAGAACTAAGTCATAGCAACATAGATTATTATTCCACTTAACACCATTCTCCATTCACAGCTTTCAAAAATAAAGAGTATATTTTGGGGAAGGATGCCACAAGACCAATCAGCCCTCAAGGCTAACTGATTTTGCTAATGCTGTGGACTGAGTATTAGTTTGGGGGCACCACCAAAATGTCTGGTCTGACACCAGACAAATGACAGGGCACCTCCCTCCTTCCTCATGGGAATGACAGCAGATTTAACACTAGCCACTGAAAGAACAGAAACGAAACACTGGGCTTCACGCACTGCCAGCAGCGGGTGTTCCCCCTTATTTCTTAGTCCGGCACAGGGCCACGATGGAAGAGGCATGAAGTCAGAGGAAATTGCCCCAGGCATCATGCCTCCATGCTGGCAACTGCATTAACTGGCTGTAAATGATTAAGGTTGAAGCCTTAAAGAAGGAATTGGTATCTCTGTTTTTCGGAGTGTTTTGGAGATGCTGTGTCAATGTATTTGCCCATTACGTCTGGGAAGCCAGACAGAAGTCAGGAGACAACTGCAGTAGAAAAATCCCGGAACATGGCTGTATCCTGACAAGCAATGCTCGGTCCCTTTCAGAAGCCAGATGCGATGGAGCAGGTACCATCGCAGCAGGGCGGTGTGGAAGTGTGAACCGTGGAAGTGTAGTGGTGGTCAGCACAGAGCTGCTTTGTCAGAGCTCTGTAAGCTCGACGGTGTCCCGAGCATGGCCTTTATAAAATATGAATATGATTAAATAATTTTTAAAGACATATGTATATCAAAATATGAAAGGAAACTATGCACTGAAAACAAGGATGGCAGCAGGACATGTGAAGAAGTATAATTGCTGTCAACTTTTATTTAATAATTTATTTTTCTGTTTAATTCGTAGATGCCTGCACATAGTGATTCTAAGGTAGGTTTCTGAAATATCAAGGCAAATCTGTTATTTTCCACAAGTACACAGAGTTTTATTTAAACAAGAGGGCTTGTGGCCCGTTTCCATACGGCCTGCCCAATTCCCCTTCTGTGGACCCTGTCCCTGGGTCTCAACCTCATTCAGAGCTGGGCGTTAGTGGCAATATACCCGTGTTCAACATTCTTGGAAGTGCTGCTGCATCTACTACTTTATAAGGGACCATAAAGACCTGTAGTTTGTAGGCCAACCAGTGCAGGATTTGTTGCCTATCGCCAGTATCCCTCGGCGCTTCGGCTGGGCTATTCCCTTTGGTGGTTACGTTGGTGCAGGCTGCCGGGGAGCTGCAGGCAGGGGCCGGGAGCTGCTCAGGCAGCGCACACTGCTGCCTCAGCGCCCGGGCATGGTGGGAGACGTCCRAAGGACCTGGCCCGCCTTCTCCTGGAGAAAATGCACTGAAATCTCTAGGGATTGAAGGGAAAAGGTCAGTTAGATTATCATATCTGTATTCCTGCTCGCACAGAACTGTTCCCTGCAGTCTGTTATTTAGATATGATATGCTTTCCCAGTCTGGTTTTAAATGACTCTATCAATGAGCTTCCACAACTTATAAATGATTATTCCAGCTTAACAGAGCCTTCCTACCAGAATGTTATTCTTGATGTTAGCATGCATTTTCCTTTGTTCTTTTTCTTCCCATTTACTGCTGACTAAATCTTGTAAAATTCATCAAATAATTCTTCTGTTCCATTCACACATCTGTAAAATGTTCCCTATTCTCCCCCACACACACACTTAGTTCTAATTTAGCATTTATACATATTTAGGTATTTTAATCTTTCTTCATAAATTAATACCACCAGCTCCTTAATCATTTTGATTGCTCTTCTCTAAATCCCCTTCAGTTTGTTTGCATCTTTCTGGTTCTGAGGTTTGCAGAAATGTAATCAGCAGTCTGTGTGCAGTCTCGCCAGTGCTGTATACAAAGACACAAACAGCAGCCCAGGCTGTGATATATTGCTATTGCATGTACAACCAAAAATTGCATTGGGCTCTCTTTTTTGCTACTAGATTGCATTGTAAATTGATGTCCAAATTACTGCTGATTAACTCTCATGGGTCTTTTCCAGGACTGTTTCTGTACAGGACTTCCCTCCTTTCTGAGGCTTACCAATAATATATTTGTTGTCATAGAAGTTACATTCCCTTGCTCAGATGTGTTTTTTTTTTGTGGTGTTTGTCCCTTATGTTTTATTATAGGAATAAACCAAATACTAGTCGATACCAATGTATATTTATCCTTTTAATGGATCAGAAAACACTGTAGAAATCATCTCTTTCAGGTATGGCGTTATCAGGGCAATCCAGAGGAGCTGTAGTCCTCATGTTTGTTCTAGCTAGTGCCACATAATGCAGTGACAGTCATAAAATTATGCTATCTATCATTTTAATTGGGACTGTGTTCACCCCCTTCATCTCCCCAGACTGTAAATCTGAAGCAGGAGCGATCACACCAAGCCTAATCCTGAAACGTGCTGGACTCCCCATAATGTTTGTCAGGACCAAGTCTGTAGTAAGCCACTTGCCATGTCAGGGAAGTAATGACCATCCCTAAGAGTGATATTGGCTAGAGCCAGAGCTTCCTGTGTTCTGCAAGAATCAGGTATTTCTCCCCAAATATCTTTATTAGACAAATATACAGTCTTTTTTTTTTTTTTGCTGATTTTAAAACCACTCAATGCAGCTGCAAAATCAAAGATGCATGTCATTATCACTAATTCCCCAGTTATTGTAGAAATACATGGGAAGGGTTAAGTCATCCCAGTTTGAAATGCATGGCCGTAATAGTGGAGATGCTGCAGACACAGCGCAGGCTGTGTCTGAAACTGGATACTCTGTGTTTTTTGACAAAGTGTTAAAGTAGCTTGGCTGAAACAGACTGCCCAGAATAGGACTGAAATATTCCACTGAATTATTCACGTTTATTTACAATGCTGTCGATAGCAAAGCAAACACAAGGAGCTGAAATATCAAGTGAAAAGTAAAGAGAAATATTTGTTTAACAGAGGGGCACATCAGTACCCAGGCTAATCACGCTGGCAGGAAAACACCGGCACATGGGTGCCGGGACGGGGCTCCGAGCGGCGCTGCCGCCCCCGCCCCGCCGTGCCGGGACCCGGCGGGAGGCGCCTCCCGCCCCGCCGCGGCTCCCCGGAGCGTTTGCCCTGAAGCGCGAACTCCGGGCGCTTCTGTGGAGACCAAACGCGGCTGCCCGGCCCCCCGAGCGGGAGGCCCCTCGCGGCCGGGGCGCACGTAAACGCGCGGGCTGCTCCTAGCGCTTTCCGCCTGCTGCCCCCGCCGCTCCCCGGGCTGCCCCG